>NC_086153.1:217087261-217390291 GCF_035149785.1 Candoia aspera
CTGTCAGCCGTTGCAAAACTTCAGCTTTACTGCAGCACTTCCATCTTTTAAAACTTTTTATTTTAGTTTGTTCCTTCTCATCCAGCACAGGAGAGTTGTGCAGTTTTCCCAAGGCAAGTAAATGTAAAGGACAGAAAGACCACGTACATATGGATAATAACAGTTTGGCCCAGACCTTTGTATCACTTCTGGTCGCTTTATAGAGATATTAAGATGTCTTGGAGGCATCTGCCAATTCATTCATCTCCACACTTGTTAAAAGTGTTGCTCTCCAGTGCTTCTAATCATCCCACTGGTTCCATGTTTCTACGTATATCTTGAAACCATATTTTAAGGCTTTTTCAATAAACAATTGCTTACAAAGGCTGAATAAGAAGTTTCTTATTAATTGCTTAAGAATCACAAGTGGGCAGCTGGAGAAATTGAACTAATAAATAAATAAAAATCTAGATATCTCCCCTTTTAGAAATTGGGAGCATCTATGTGGGAGCTAAGCATCCAAATTACAATATGCTGTATTGTTGCTATAAAAATACAGGTCTTTGCTATAGTGCAGTTGAGAATGTTCCCTGGAAAATCATTGCCTGAATATTAACCAGGACATTGATAACAAACAACTTAGCCCACCTTGGCCACCCACATCTCACCTATATCTGTTTGCACAGTAGGATCAAGGTTTGTCTATTTATTTATAACATTTGTGTACCATTTCCCATTAAAAAAAAAACCTCAAGCAAGGTACACCTGAATGGTGACTCAAAGCAAACTGTCAAAAAAGCCCTGGTTAATTTTGGTCTCCACAGTTAGTTTTCAGACATTCCACTGAGGCTTGAGCTGGAGTGCTTTGTGAACTTAAGACCGAACCATGGATGACCATGGCTGCTGATCTAAGAACACCCAGAAATACATTGCTATCTTGCTATGTCGCTACTTGGGGAATGTGAGAGGTGAAAGGAGCTTTCGAGCAGCTGTGTTTGTTCAATACTATTAAAGCAAATTGTCTAACCAGTGTGTGTGAATGTGTGTGCCATTTTAAACTTTTGAAGTAGACTTTAATCCCTAGTTACAGCTCTTCTGCACTTTAGCAAGTAATATATGGTAAGGAAAATGCTGTTGTGTTGTCAAATACATGTGAATTGAACATTATCCTAAGTTTTTTTAATGTTTATTTTAATAGGGAATCAACAAAACATTGACCACTTTAAAAGAGTAGAAAAGAAGCAAAACAAAACCTCAAACTATTTAGGAGCAAAGAAGCCAAATAAAGAAAAATATACTTGCAAAACTGAGGAGAAATATGAAAGTTTAAACACGTATACATTCAATATTTCTATCCAGAAGAGGATTTGTATTAGATGGAGGTCATTGTGGGGAATGTGGAATGTACACAATACACATTCTGAGCATTTCATTTTTTTTTTCTCACTTTTTTCTCAGGACAGGGAATGTTTGGAAGCAGCAGGCATCATGTTAAGTGGTTGGTACTTTGCCATAAAGCGTACATTGTAACTGGAACAAACCTTCCTTTTCTAAATGCATGAATCAGAGCAGCTAAAGTACTTGGAAATAAACGAGGAGAAGCAAATATGTGTGGAGAAGAGAAAGTCTTGGCTTGCATGTTTTTAGAATAGCTGTTACATAAGGAAGAATTCTAGCCAACTCTTAGAGCCGTAAGAGAAAGCTTGCATGCCTTCTTGGAGTGAAGTTTCGGGGTGCTTCACAGAATGGATTCTTTTCCTTTCTTTGTTTTATTTACATAGTTCAGAGTGCAGCTGCAGATGTATTGGGAAACAATGGGGCATCTGAAGGTTTTGCGTTCTTTTGTTTTTCAGGGGAAGGCCATCCCCGGAGGAGCGATTTGTTGTGACACCGACCTTTGCAACAGTTGGCATGGAGACCACTCAGCTCACTGAAGAGAATACAGATTTTGCTTCCCGGGATCGTTACCATCATTCCTCTGTTATCACCCGAGAAGAGCTGGTTCATCAGTTCCAACGAGAGAGCCGCATGCCATTCACTTTACCGGCCAATTAAAGACTCTGACTACAGACACACCACCTGATTAAAAGGCTTGCCCTTTCAACAACTGCTTTTAATGAATGCTGAAACTTCCAATTAAGGGGAGTCAGGGGAAGGAGCGGCCGGCAAGTTCAAACCCTGCTCCGTCGAAAAAGAGGACTTTTGTTTTTGTTCCAAAGCATTGGATATTTTTGTGCAATAACTGTCTATCTAAAATAGAACATGGTGTTGTAACACTACCTATATTTGCTATGGAACATACGCCACCCCAAATTCCATTCCTCAGGCATGTCATTCTGAAATCTATAGTCATAGCAGGGTTCCCCAAGGTGGTCAGTATCGGCCCCCAAGAGTCGATGGAACTACAGTATCCATGTTGTTGTTATTCATAGTACTATTAGTTAAAGTAGTATTTATTAAATTATTTTCATATAATAAATGTTTGGAGGTTGCTGAACAATCTGAAACCTAATGAAGGGGTCAATGAGCTGAAGAGTTTGGGGACCCCTGAGTTACAGGATATAAGGAGAGAAAGAAGGTATGGACAACCAATGCAAGTGTTTGATACAGATAGAACAGAAGATTTTTCTGATACCTTCCCTGGGATTGGATCAAACTTTCCTGAACCTTTCAGTTGTCTTGAACAACACTTTAAACTCATACAGACGCTTCCTTATTTATATTTCAAAATTTAGGCACAAAGAATTAGCTGTGACTTACAACCTTAAGTACCACTTTGGCCTTTAGACTTCCCATCCCTTCTAGGTCCCTGCCCAGGATGCAGTATAGTGCGTGGTCGATAAACCTTTGTATTATCATCTCATGGAGAAACCTATATTCAGTAAAGAGTGGATCCCCATATGGTTCAAAAAGTAATACATTTATTTAAAGCTGCAGTCCACTACTCACTTGTGTTGTTTACATCTGATTAAACAAGTGCAGGATTGCCCATATACACTTCTACAGATTTCTTTGTCTGGGTTAATGCTGTCTACTCCATGGCTAGTCCCCCATGTTTTGGTATCTGAGGACTGTTACTCATGTGATCTGTAGATAAACTGTCAAAGTGAACCATGTATGCAGAAGACTTTATGTGCTTGGTTGAGCAACTTGGAATCTGGTGCTAGATAATATTGCCAGATTAGATTTCCAGATAATAAGAAACACTATGGAAACATGGCTTGTTCTGTAGTGAGAGTCCTCAACATTAGTAAATTGTCATATTTATACAATGATTAAAAGCTACTTACTCATTTATCTTCCCCCTACCTTTGCATAGAATTTGAGAAGGTGGGATAAAGACAAGAATTCTGAAGTTAAGAATAATTAATCCAAGATTTTTAAAGTAATGTTCTGAATTTTCAAAAATTATCATTACCTGTCTCCTCTCTTGCCTTTTTTTTTTTTTTTTTGCTGTCTCTGTCTACCCCTTTCCATTTATTTTTCTCCTTCAGGTAGGCTTCTACTACTTTAAGTTGTTTGATGAACAAGTATGTGTTGTTGCTAAAACAAAGTAGTGAATGACACTTCTGATTTGACTGCACATAGTACAGCCTAAGAGAACTATGATTTAGTATTATGTTCTATGCAATAAGGGCTGTTCTGCTAATCCTTTTCAGAATCGTATCACAAGTGAAGTAAATCTGCTTTCACTTTATGCTGGAGAAAACAAAACCTTGCCAATTAATTTTTTAAAAATGCTGCAAATATTTCTACAATTTCTTCTGGAGTTAAAGGTCAGGTCCTAATTTCTTAAATTTTATTTTCTGAATGTTAGATTTTATTTACTGAATTAATCTCTTAACAAGTATTTTTTTAAAAAAATACCTTATTAAATAAATTAATCATTGGGTTAATCCAATATATGTAAGGACTCCAGGTAAAGATGTGTGTACTGTAGAAAGAAGTGGAGTGCTGATGTAATGGGACCTATTAAACCATTCAGTGAAAAATCAGGAAAAAATAGTTTACAAAGTTTATGTTTTTTGTTGTTTACATACTAAAGCTCAAAGTGTGGTAAATAAACAAGCTGAACCACTTCTCATCAATAAGAACAGTTTGAGAGTGGAATCAGTTACCTTCAGAAGTGGATTCCCTTCCTCTGGATGTGATCAAGCCAAGGCTTGATAGCCATTTGTGAGGAATGCTTTAATTCCGATTTGTACAGCAAGCAGGGGGTTCGAACTCCATGGTTTGATGATATGTTATTCCATATTTAGAGTCCTAAATGGGGACTGGTATAATTAAAATTATTTGATGCTTGCTAATCACAAAGGTAGGTTGTGTGTGTTTGACCGAGAAAGAAGAAATACAGTACATGATTTTGATTTACATTTAATGTTTCTCAAAATGGAGAGATAATTATGTCTGTTTGTTTGTGTAAGTGACGGAAAGAAAGCATAAGAGAGAGTGAATATAATTGTTTTTAAATGTTAATAAAAGAACTCCAAGCAGCTAATAGCAATCTTGCAGAGTAGAAGTGTGGACCAAAAAGGAGAATTTGCACATCAAGCTTAATTGTGTTCGAAATATGAGTTCAGTCCTCACACAGCAGTTAGAAGAAAAACAGAGATAGCTTACTTCATTCAGCAGATCTGGATGCAGGTAGGTTCATAGTAGAAAGGCATTTCATAACTGGTTCTTGGACTTTCTATGTGGAGTAGAAAGTCTGGGTACAAGCGAGATATTAGAGGACGAGGCCTGCATTATGCAGCCCTCCTGCCTGCATGTCTGCCCATGAGGTAAATATGGAGATTGTGTGTCTCCCAGACTCAAGAAGGAGGAGGAAGAGGAAATCAGGTGACCCATGTGACTTCCCACAAGCACAATAGAGACACGCCTACCAGATAAGCCCTCTTATTATGCTCGTGAGACAATGCTGAGTTGACCCCTGATAATTCCAACATCCTTCATCTTAGAACTTGGAGAAAGTTAGTGCTGCTTTTTCATAATATGTGAAGTGCAGAAGTTAAATGTTGATGACAGAAGAAAAGAATGCAACTACCTAAATCTCATATAGGAATTACCCTGCTAATTCAAGTGCAATGACTGCATGCTTTAGACTATTATATTTAAGGCATTCAGGTTATCCTACTTGTGCAAAGAAAGGCAAGAAATGAGAGCATCAAATATGGAACAAGATATAAAAAAGAAAAAAAGTGCAGACAATTCAAAGTGCCTTTGCATTGCTGGCTACTTCACTTCCTTCCAGTGAAAATTTGATTGCTTGTGTCAGATTCTATCTGTGAAAAGCACAAACCTGAGAACAATTGATTTTGCTCCCACATCTGGGATCTTGGCTTTGACAGCTACACAGTCTCTCTAATGCACAGCCAGCACCATGATGTTGTATTAGAATGGTGGGCCTGGGAGACACCTTGATTTAGATCCTCATTCAGTCTTGAAAGCAATTTTATCTCTCGGTAAAGGTAAAGGTTTCCCTTGACATAAAGTCCAGTTGTGTCCGACTCTAGGGGGCGGTGCTCATCTCCGTTTCTAAGCCTTAGAGCCGGCGTTGTCCGTAGACATTTTCCGGGTCATGTGGCCAGCATGACGACACGGAACGCCGTTACCTTCCCGCCGAAGCGGTACCTATTGATCTACTCACATTTGCATGTTTTCGAACTGCTAGGTGAGCAGTTCTATCTCTCAGTAGATCTCACTTTTTAAAGTCCATCATAAGGATAAAATTGGAAGGAAAGACCTTGAAGAAGGTTATGGGGCTTTCACAGGGGAAGTAGGTTAGGCTGTTCATCTTTCATCTACCTTTTTTGTTTTCTTCTAAATTGGAGGCAAAAGGAGAAGCCAGAAATGGTATAAGCCAACAGCAGTACAATTGTACACTATTGTTGCTGTTATGGTGGAATTGTGTTACATTCATGCAGAAATCCCTACAACTGCACAAAGAGTCACAGATAATTCCTATACTACAAATATTGGTGGTATATACAGATGTAATGAATGAATGAACAAATAAATCTCTTGAAAGAATAATATGGATATGCACAATAATTATTTCTGTAGCAGTGAGGAGAGTAAGAGAAAGGTAAGAAAAAGAAAATACAAGGGAAAAATATTCCAGCCACCTAACCACGAACAAACTAAGAACATTTTCAGTAGTAAATATTACAGTGCAATATGTTGGAGGACAATAAAATTGTACTTTATCTTCTCCTGAAAGCTGTAAATGCTATTCATTTATCACTGCTTTTTTTTCTTTGCAAGTGATTATCCTTAGTACTATATCCAATTGCTGTTGCAATTAATTTCAGTTCATGTCATTCTTCTAGGTAAGAATTCATATTGCAAGGATGAAAGAAGGATTTGGTAGGTGGGAAGCAAAGGGAAGGTTTTGGTTGTCTTCTGCAACATAGTTTTAATTTTGAGAAAATGTATATTAATGCAGATTGGCTTTATCTTAAAGTGGGATCAACCACTTTTTGATCTAGAGGCACCATTGTGCAATCTCACATAAATGTCCTCATGCTGAATCATTGGTAATTTCCCTTCAAGAATCTTGCAAGATGTTGGTGTTTTTCATCTCATGAGATTTCAGATTTATTCTCATTTTACTTTTGTATGCTGAATATCATTTTAGGGGATGATGGATGCCTGAGTGCTTGCAGGTACTATTTTGCTGACCACTTGAGGGAAACTTCAAGGTACTCATAAAATTAAAAATGAAACCAGTGCTATCTCTCTGTCTCTCTTGACAGTCCCCCCACTTTTACATTTGAACCAAGCTGATATCCAGGCATCTGATTACTACTTTTATCCCGTTAAGGTGGGGAGGGGGAAGTAAGACACGGGAGGCAAACAATGGCATATCACATTGGAACATGAGCAGGTATACAAATCCCCAGTGAGTGACATTATTAGGTCCTGTAATAATACTGCCAGAGTAGATAGGGAGAAGATTCATAGATGTGTTGTGTTAGCACCCATCTTTCCCGGTGGACCTCAAGGCAGCATAATGGCACTCATACTGCCAGTTTTTCCCATCATCACTGTTCTGCAGGTAGATTGGGCTGAGAGCCTGTGAAAGGTCCAAAAAAGTCATCCAGGGACTTTCTATGAACGACCTTCAACCAGTGGGGTGTAGCGATTAAGGTCTTGAACTAGGACTAGGGAGACCCATTTTTAAGTCTCAACTCTGGAAACTGATTGGGTGATTAGGAGGAATCACTCTCACCCCAATTGACCTCAGAGGGTCAATGCTGCTGGAATAAAAAGAAGGGAAAAGCCATCTTCAGCTCCTGGAGAAAAGACCCCCAAATAAATAAATTAATAACCACCCAACAAGGCTCTCCCTGCCCTAGTCTAAAAACCTTCAGTGCTACATCACTTTGGTATGGTATCTGAACAGATAACATGTGCCATAAAACTTGTTATAGTTTTTGAAATTCACTGTTCTTATATATTCCACCTGTATTTTCACTCAGAAATGCTCAGAAAATGAACTAGTTCCACTGAATGATCTAGGACCCGACTCATGATGGAAGTTCTTCAAGACCTTTGGTCCATGAGTCTGTGTAATAAAGACAGCATCAACCTATGTCCAGTGGAGGAGGGTTGTTTGGAAAGAAATGAGCACACTCATGGCACGGCCCAAAAGCTGTTGTTTATTCATTTAGTTGCTTCCGACTCTTCGTGACTTCATGGATCAGCCCACGCCAGAGCTTCCTGTCAGTCGTCAACACTCCCAGCTCCCCCAGGGACAAGTCCGTCACCTCTAGAATATCATCCATCCACCTTGCCCTTGGTCGGCCCCTCTTCCTTTTGCCCTCCACTCTCCCTAGCATCAGCATCTTCTCCAGGGTGTCCTGTCTTCTCATTATGTGGCCAAAGTATTTCAGTTTGGCCTTTAATATCATTCCCTCAAGTGAGCAGTCTGGCTTTATTTCCTGGAGGATGGACTAGTTTGATCTTCTTGCAGTCCAAGGCACTCTCAGAATTTTCCTCCAACACCACAGTTCCAAAGCATCGATCTTCCTTCTCTCAGCCTTCCTTATGGTCCAGCTCTCGCAGCCATATGTTACTACAGGGAACACCATTGCTTTAACTATGCGGACCTTTGTTGTCAGTGTGATGTCTCTGCTCTTAACTATTTTATCAAGATTTGTCATTGCTCTTCTCCCAAGGATTAAGCGTCTTCTGATTTCCTGACTGCAGTCAGCATCTGCAGTAATCTTTGCACCTAGAAATACAAAGTCTTTCACTGCTTCTACATTTTTTCCCTCTATTTGCCAGTTATCAATCAAGCTGGTTGCCATAATCTTGGGTTTTTTTGAGGTTTAGCTGCAAGCCAGCTTTTGCACTTTCTTCTTTCACCTTCATCATAAGGCTCCTCAGTTCCTCTTCACTTTCAGCCATCAAAGTGGTATCATCTGCATATCTGAGATTGTTAATGTTTCCTCCAGCGATTTTAACTCCAGCCTTGGATTCCTCAAGCCCAGCTTGTCGCATGATGTGTTCTGCGTACAAGTTGAATAGGTACGGTGAGAGGATACAGCCCTGCCGTACTCCTTTCCCAATCTTAAACCAGTCCGTTGTTCCGTGGTCTGTTCTTACTGTTGCTATTTGGTCGTTATACAGATTCTTCAGGAGGCATACAAGATGACTTGGTATCCCCATACCACTAAGAGCTTGCCACAATTTGTTGTGGTCCACACAGTCAAAGGCTTTAGAATAGTTAATAAAGCAGAAATAGATGTTTTTCTGAAACTCCCTGGCTTTTTCCATTATCCATTATGATATTGGCAATTTGGTCCCTAGTTCCTCTGCCTTTTCTAAACCCAGCTTGTGCATCTGGCAATTCTCGCTCCATGAATTGCTGAAGTCTACCTTGCAGGATCTTGAGCATTACCCCAAAGCTGAAGTAACTGCAAATCAGCAGAAAGTGGCAATGACCAGTAGCTAGTATTATAGACAGTTATATTCTATAATTATTATATTATCACTTTCTAAACATTACAGACTCATAGGGGATAATATTGTAATTACAGTTCATAAATGCCTTCTATCGCCTTGTTGCTCACTTTTATTCTGGTTTAGTGACATTTGAAAAACAGTAGCATCTTTATAGCCTATTAATGCAAATGTTTTTCATACTTAATTGGCTTGTCTCAATTCACAGGTTCACTTTCCAAATGTATGACCACTGATTTTCCCTAAAATGGTTATATTGCAGTTTTCATTTGTTTTAAATTATTCTTCTCTGCACTAATTTGTTCATAATTAATATATCCATCCACTTGCCCTTTTCTCCCCTGGCCCCTGGCAAGAATTCTGCAAACTCTCTTTCCCTCTCTTTTCCCTTTCCCTAAGTCTAGTCACAGTTCTGTAAATATCAGGCAGACAACAGAACAATGCTGAAGTAAAGTTTGGATGAGAGAAAGCAGACAATAAATAATTGTTCAGAGAAATAAATTTGATTTATTATTCCTGGAATAAAGAGTGATGAATAAAGATTTGATGAAGATCAGATCAATATTCTAAACCTTTTGTAACACAATTTTATGTGTAAATTGCTTTTATGCAGGTGCTGCCATTCCTATATGCAGTGTTTTTTTGCTTCTAGGATTTTGAATACAATCCTACACAGTCATCACATCTCTGAAAAAAAAGTGTTTGTTCAGCCAGAAATGCCTTGAAGTTTTTGTTAAACGATTGCCAGTTACCTCAATAAAACCAACAAAATGCCTTTCCATGACTTTCATCATTACTTATCCTGCTTTCACCATTGCTTGGAAAAAAAAAATTGTATGAAACATACTTTTGAATTATAGAGGCAGGAAATGAAAAAAAGAAAAACAAACATTGCATTGATATTAAATATTGCATTGCTCCAAAGAGACGCATGCGTGCAGGCAGGTGTGTCTGGAAGCCCACATCATGACATCCAAATTTCTGACAGCTCCTCTTTCGACATTTGGAGCCAAATTCTTTGCTCTGATTCAAGAATCCTCACAGCCTACAAGCCACAATTTGGCTGGCTTAGTCAGTATGTATGTATGTATGTATGTATGTATGTATGTGGTTGTGCCGACCCTTGAGATGGGAGAAAAAAGAAACGACAACAATCCATTGTGTGGCATTAGTTCATCAGAATGAAGCAAAGGGCCACACGGGAGTTAGCAAGCTTTCAAGTCCTCAAGGACTCTTCATCACGTGAGAGCAGAGATAAATGCTCCCGGCTTTCCCAGCAAGGAGATATTCCCGGCGGCCAGTCTTCCTTTTCTCGACTTCACCTGCCCAGTGATGATGCAGAGCAGTCATAATAACCACCACCACCACCGTCGTGCAATTGCGGGCAGCGCCATGCCCGGCGGGCGAAGGGGCAATAGCAGTGCCAGGAGGCTAATATATACACCTTCTGGTTCTCTGAGTCACCAGTAAACTTCGCGTCTGGCATCTTCCCTCTGGGCCTTTCAAACTGGCGTGTCACGGTCTCCCCCGTATTTCGGGTCCCGACTCCAGCCTTCCCGTAGTGCGCGCGTCTTACTCCTTTCCCTCCCCGCACCGACGGCCCGTTCCCGGACGCGCCCTCTGGCTGCTCTCCGCAGGTAGGACCGGCCCCGGCTGGGGATCCCCCGAGGAGCAGCCTGCAGGGGCGGAGGGGAGCGGGACGGCTGCTGAGGGGAAGCGAGCAGCCTCGGCAGGGTGTGATGTCAGCAGCCGCGAGGAGGAGCCAGCCCTTGCGGGCGCTTTTACTTTCGGGCTCCGCGCAATTGCAAGCGGCCACTGCCGGAGCCGCGTCCGCCCCGCTAGACCATGCCATCCCGGGGGCCGGCCGCCGCCGCCGCCGTGCCACTGACCCGGGGAACTTTCGGCGCGCACGCGTCTCTGCAATTTTGAGGCGCGCGCTCCCTTCGCGCCCGCCGGGCATGGCGCTGCCTGCAATTGCTTCATGATGATGATGATGATAATTATTATTATTGTGGTGGTTGTTATTATTATTACTGCTCTGCATCATCACCGGGCATGTGAAGTCCCAGGCATCATGCCAGCAACGTGCCCGTTTCTGCTCCATCCATTCAGCCTCCTGCTCCTGCTGGGGCCGCATCTCTTTGTGGGATCTTTCTCCCTCGGCTCCCCCTCCTCTGCTTCGCCCACCGGTCGCTCCTCGTTAGCTACTGCGGGGCCTCGGGGAGTCGCGTCGATCCAGGGGGGGTCCACTTTTCTTGCGGCTTCCTCGCTACTTCCTAGGGAGAAAGGAAGCCCACAGCCTTCCGCGGCATCTGTCAGCGTTTGGGATCCGGCAACAGAGCGAGACAGCAGCAGCGACAGCCCGGGTGAGTGAAAGGATGGGAAGGGGGAAAGGGCGGAGAGAGGGAAACTCTCTCTCTTTCTCTCTCTCTCTCTCTCTCTGTGAGTGAGTGAGTGAGTGAGAGCGCACAGACAACAGCAGCTGCTCGAGAGAGCTATGCTTCATCCCTCCATCCGTCCCCCGTTGCAGCACATTTTATCCCATTTTGGATTGGGGATTCCTGCAGGCAGACTAGCTTGTCAAAAAGGAATAGCCGTATCTGGCTAAAGATCTCTCCTTTTCTCACCCGGCTGCTTCCACCAGCAGTTTCCCCACAATAGAAAGGCTCAATCACTGTCTCTCTCTTCCTCCGCCCCCCGCCCCACGTCCCACGTCCCAGCAAGGCTTGTGCTTAAAAGAAAGCTGATAATATTAAGCACATCTCCACTGACTGCATACACACACACAAAACTCTCTCTCTCTCCCCCCCTGTCTCCCTCTCTCTCTCTCTCTCTCCATCTATCTTACACACCCCATTGGAAATATTGTGCTCCCCACCCCCACCGGCTCTTAGGAAGGAAGCCAATGTAAAGGCACCTGGCTTTAGGGGTTTTCAAGGGAGATTACTGGGGAGGCTCACCAAGGCAGAAAGATGTCATTTTCTTAGCATCAATTGTCAGCTGCAAAGTATTAAGAGAGAAGCAGCTGAGGGGGGGCGGGGGTGCTAACTCTAGATTAATGGCATTATGCACTTGGCAAGATGGTTTGGGGGGATTTGGTTACAGGACATGAAGAGTCAGTCCACCAGTAGGTTCCCAGGAAGGGGTGTGCAGTAGAAACGCAACTGGTTTTAATTTGCAGATACAGTACAAGGAGACTTTTGGAGAAGTGGGCTATCTTTAATTAATTAGGATCAAATGATCAAAACAAGCAGCTTATTCATGTCACGTATTACACCTAAACAAATCATTTTGGTTCCAGTAAAATAGCCCCTTTCCATATGGCTTAAAGAGGCAAACTGGAGTTTGTTTTAAGAATTTCTAGATGTAGTCTTGATGGATGGTTGGATAATATTTAGTGTATGACCATTTCTGCACAGAATATGCCCCAACTCTGTTGCTAAGGTGAGATCTGAAGAACTCGACCTAATCAGACAGCAACTTACTCAGGTTTACTTATACTCTTCACTTGGAAAAAATGCCATGGTAAAACTTTACTTCTGAGTAAATATGCCTAAAATTGTGTAGAAATTGTTTTTTCCATCACTGAACTAGGCTACCTCTTTCTCTCTCTCTTTTTGCATGGTGATCAATGCAGGCAATGGAATGAGAACAATTTTATTATACATTTTGCATTCTAAAATGGTAATTTATGAACTATTTGAACAGCTTTATTCATTATTGTTCCAATTTTTATAACTTTAAAATAACCAAAGTATTTTCAGCAAAAGTGTTTTTTTAAGCATTTGTGATACACAGACATACAGAACCAAGGCAAGTGAATGAAAGTTTCCTTTCCAGATTCTTGCTCGATGCTATAGACGTAGTCAAGCCAGGATGGATCATGAAAAGCAAAAACTATGGTCAGATGCCCTTTTTGGTAGGGCAAGCTAACATCTACCCATCACTGAATACGCAGACTTGCAGTTTGAATCTCTGGATTTCCACTACAATCCTATATTTGCTGAACTCAGTATTCTGTTGAATTAAGTGGGGGCATATCTGAGTAGGCATCAATAGATTTAGCTGGGGGAGTCAATCCCAATCAATAGAGTGAGGCTTTCTTCTGAATAATTCTTTAGGTTCCAAGCTAAAATCAGCAGAGAAGTGTGCACTAGAAGGAGGATATGAAATCAATTCATTTTTACTTTAATTTGCTAAGATGATGGCTATGAAAAAATGTTTTCTTTGTATGTAGTAAATGATCTATAACTCAGTACTGAAATTACCCAAATGGGGAAAGAGCAGAAGGGTACCTTGTAATTTGGCTAAAATGGGGTATATGTCTGTGTTACAGGATGGGACCCGTAGATAGAATTAAGGACATTTCTACTTTTCTCCCATAATTTGAACATTGCTTTGATTTGCACCCCATCAATCTGAATACAAGTAACATTTAAAATAAAATTTACAAGTTTGCAGTACATTCTCCACATACAGCCCTCTTCTCTTCCACTCACCTTTAGGTATGGGAAGTAGAAAGTGACAAATATCTCTAGAGGAGGACTGGAGGTCTTCTGACTCAAATGAGTGCAGAATATTAATTCGGAGCCAGTGTAGGACTCTTTATGAAAAGTTGGTTTGTGGGTTTGCATAAGATTAATCTCTCCTAGCAAGGCCTTTAAGACTGATGTCCTTTTTAAAAATTTTACTTGCTTTAAAAAAATTGCAATGAGAAAAGCAACAGCAAACAAAAAGAGAAAGGAAAAAAAAATCTGATTACCAAATCAGTTCAGGTTTTAAAGATAGCATTCAACCTTGACTACCTGGAATAAATTTGGTCAGGCTTTCTGTTATGTCAAAGCCAATTTATAAACAGCAACAAAAGAGCAAAAAGACACGATCAATCCAAGACTGTAAGTTGGGGGGTGGCACTATTTCTCCATCACAACAGAATGATCTTTGTTACCCCAGTCCATGCTCAAAAATTCACATTCTTCATACAGTGATAAATTCCAATTTTTCAGTATATAATTCAATATATTTAATCCCATTTCTCTTCCCTAAATCTTATTAAGAAATGTATGAATATCATAACAGAATAGGACAATAGTGGGACAAGCCATTGCAGTATAATCCATCTGGTTCTGGAGACTGGAATTCATTCTAATTCAATTTAAATGAATCAAACTCATTTTAATTCAACTGAATTTAGAATTCAGTCTAAGTTCTCTCTTATCTTTCCTTGTCTATCCTAAGCTGCAGCTCCCTCATTCCCCAGTGATATAATAATAAGCAGCTAGGGCTCCATTTTCTTTCTGAGAGAAGACAGAGCTAAATTCTTAGGAGTTAAGAAGTTCTCTTTTCTCATTATCAACTATCACAACTCACCATTAACCATCATTCATTATTTTTTCCTATCATGGACCTTCACCCTCTTTGGTTTTCTTCTTTTCCCCCCCAGTGTACCCAAATAAACACTTCTTTGTCATTTTTGTTATTGTAGACACAACCTTGTATTTTTCTTTGATTTTGTTACCCCCCATTTCATTTTCTGTACTTGTTCTTTTTTTCTGCAGCTTGTTAGAGAGCCCTGCGTGTATCCATGTTTCCCTCTTTAGATTTCATTATTCCTTATTGTAAGAATTTTTGCAATTATGCCTTCAGTATTTCATAGGATTTCTCATTCTTCATGGACACTTTCCTCCTTAAGCATTTGAAGCTATTGGGTGCAACCTACTTTCCCTTGCAATTCATCAAAATCTTCTGAAGTCCAGTATGCAGGTCTGCCTCTTCTCAGTTCCTCCTCCAATGGACATCACAAAATCAAAAATAACATGATCATGATCCACCAAGGTATCAATCACTTTCACTTCTTCAATTAATTCCACCCTGTTGGTGAGGGTTAGGGCCAGGATAGCAGACCCCTTGTTTTTTCTTCTGCCTGCTGACAAATGGAGTTATCACCAAGAGAGTAGAATAACTTGTGGGGCCCTGACTTTTGGCAGATGTCAGGAAAATGGAATTCTCTCATTATTACTATTGCATGCCTCTTTGAAAGATTAGTCATTTGACACAGAAAGCTTTATCAGAATCTTCTGCCAGCCCAAGTTGTCTGCAATAAACTCCCATTGTGGTATCACTTATCCAGATTCTTTCAAAAGGATTTCAGTGCACTGAATCCTGAATTCCTGACTATTTTTTCTTTTCATACACTGTAACTCTTCACCCTTTCTGTTGAGTCTGTTCCTTCTGAATAAGTTGTAACCTTCTAGTGCTATGTGCCATATGTGAATAGCATTCCACCATTGGGATGATCCCGTAATGTAAGTTTTTAATGAAAACAAGGATCACAATTATAATTCCATTGTAACTTTTTTTCAAATATGTCATGCAGCCTTTAATGCTGGAAATACAATTTTGACTAAAATGAGAACCAACTTACCGCTACAATATTGAAAATATCATGTAGTCATGTTTTCTATTTGTATTCATAATAGCTTTTGAATTTAAACACTCAAATTCCATAAAGAAATAATAGTCAAACTACAATAAAGCTGAAAATCAGGAAAGTTAAATTCCACATCACCGCATGAAAATTGTAGCTTAGATATAGAAATTCTGGAAGTTAGATCATTCCATAAAAAACTTTTTAATAATTTATCAATGTGCTTAAAATACCTTAAAGGTATTAACATAGGAATCCATTTCAGTGCAAATATCTCTCCTGTAGTAATATTCATATTCACAGCATTTATCCTTTCCTATAAGAAAACTGGTATTTTTTTCATCATTCATTTATATCAATGAGATAAGCTACTTGAAATACTAATGTCTACAAATGAATTAAAAGAATTCAAACATAAAGTAAAACCCCAATTTTAAAAATTTCGCTAGACACATTATAGCCCATAGAAAGTATACAGTATGAGACTATTATTAATTGAATAACTGACAGTCTACTAAACTATTATACTATATCAGTAAATGATGGTAGAGAACATTCATAATTACCAAGAAGACATACTTCGTTATCAGCGCATAATAACAATTTGTTTCTAAGACAAATTCTTAGGCACATTTACTAGATATGTCCCATTGAACATGACAGGGATTATTCCTTTGTGCCTTTACATATGACAGATTGCACGCATCAAGCACACAAAAAGCTCTTAACTATGGTTAAGATCCACATGCTCCTTCTGTACTTATGGGAAGAATAAACATCAGTTCACTTCTGCCAGAGGTAACTTAATAGTTTGTTGTTAAAATATAGGTAGTGACACAACCCAAGGGAGAACAAGCTGTTTCAATTACAATCACAAACATATTATGCAGGTGTTATTTGTTTATGGATTGTGTCAGCAATGATAAAAGTTAGTCTGGTTGTGATGCAGTACAGAGATGGCCATGATCCTAAGACAAATGTGCGATAGCATCCTTTTGAGGACTGGGGGAGAGGCAGAGTCAAGAAACATTCCCTCTGATCTCTGTGATGAACAGGATAGAACTGAGAAAACATTGGCTGCAACTGTCTTATGTGTATTTGAATCTTATTAGAATACTTGACCATGATTCAATCCATATCAATCATTTGGTAGGTGACCATTATTAATATTCTACAGATTGAATGACTGAATTTAGCAAAGACTTATAAGACTTATAAAATAATATAAAATAATTAAATGATAAAATAATTCATGCTTGAATGAAGAACCAAATTCTCATAAATTTATGTTTCTTTAAATGGCTTTCCCATACTGTTGTATTTATAGGTATGATTCATTCACTTCAATCAACATTTGTTAGTCTCCTTGAATAACAGATAGAAACAGTGTTTACCAGAAATTGTAGTAGAGTGTGACTTACTGAATATGCCATCCCAGTATACAGCTGAGAGGATGTGTGGTCCAGTATTACTCATTATTTAAGACAAAATGGTGGACCAAATCTTCTTGCCCTCTGTGCAGCATCTCTTCCATGATTAAATATAATTAATTAAATAAAACAAAGCAGAACAAAACACAGGTATATTAGAAGCAACAGTCTGTAGACTAGCAGGGATTCTGTAGATTCAGTTCAGTCTCAGACCTTAGCAGGGTCCTCCATCTTCTGTACTTTGAGATTCAGAAATGAATGAATGAATGAATGGAATTTATTTATTTATTTATTTATTTGTTTATCAAATTTGTCACCACCCATCTCCTCCGACTGGAGGGACTCTGGGCGGTTTACAATATAGAATAAATATACAATAAAAATTCAAATAAATATACGATAAAATTCTAATAAAATCCCATTAAAACTAAAACAGTATTTGTTTTAATTGTGTACAGTATTTGTTAGCTGTGTCTCCTGTTGCTCTTTAAATAAGAATGAAAGGCAGACTATTTGTAGTATTCCTCAAGACATTTTTAAGCTATGGTGTGAGTAATCATTCGGCTTTTGCTACTTGAAATATCTTCATACAATATTATGCATATGCAATATGGGCAGTAATTAAATTTGAATAATAAATAAATAAATAAATAAATAAATACGTATCAGGTAATGAGCCTTAAATTACTTTATGCAAAAACGCTACAAGAAAAGATTCACCTCCTTCCTTCAATGGCAAAAGTTACACTGCACATGGACTTTGATATATGAATCAAAGGTTTATGGATTAGGGTGGTGTGAATCTGACTATTTTGGCTTGTTCAGCAAATACAGAATAAAACAATATGTGATGCTAGCAGCGTATGAAGAATTCTTGGTTAGACTGTGAATTGTAGCCTTTGTCCATCAAGTCAACTAAGATTGAACTGAGAATACCAGAAGGATGAGTTGGTTCTCTTCATCTGCCCAGTTACCACTGCTCACTCCACCACGATCCCACACACTCTCATACAAAGAGGGAGCAGTGACATCAGAAAGAAAAAGCCACTGCCACCAAGTACTTCTTCACTCCTCTTTACCAAATCCCTAATACTGTATAGCGGAAGAGGGAAAGGGTTGAGGGGAGAAATTGCTTACCTGTTTTCTCATCTGTTCTGTCTCTCTGGTCCACATGAGAGAGCCACGGAGGAAGGAACAGGAGCCAGGGCATATTGGTCAGCAGTGGCCTTCTAGATGGGGAGCAGCTGGCCCAGCCATATCACCACCAACTTATGCTTGCCTAGAAAAATTGCAGTGTTGTGGTTAGATAAAGCTCACTGGCTCTTCTTTCTAAGGATTAGTTCAGTGGTTCTGAAGCCGTTTGATCCAATTACCCCAGTCTCGAATAATGTCATTACCCCCACAAAAAAATCAGATTCTGTTGTTTTACACAAGTGCCTCAGCAGCAGCAGCAGTCCCAGACTAGATCCTTGAGTCACAAACAAGCACTTACAAATTGCTCCATTACTCCAGGACATGCCCAATTTACCCCCTTGGGGTAATTACCTTTAGTTTAAGAACCATGGAGTAGTCTCTATCACAACAATGATCACAAGAGCTCAACAAGTTGTGTTTGATTTTTATGGAGTAATGTTGCATTACCAGAATAAGAAATCAATTGGTTTCTGATGCCCACAAGGGAAGTGATTTTTCATTAAAGCATGTTGGGCAATATAAAGTTCACTATTGTTTTTTAATAATGATTTGTGGCTTCCCCCTGGGTTTGTATAACCTTAACTTGTATTGAATCTTACCATCCAGAATGATACCAGCACTTTCCATAAGCTCTATCCTTCCTTCTTTTGGAGAACTTTACCTTGGATGTTTTTGTGACATACCATACATGTGATGTATTTATAATTTAAAATATTTTTTTATCTCTCTTCTTGAAGAAAGGAAGTGGGCATAAAATACAGCAAAGTTTTCTGACCATAACTTTCTAATCAGAACAGAGCAAAAGTCAGGGAATGCTGGAGTTGTGACCCATGTAAAATCTGGTGGTTTATAACCATGGGTTATGAATGGAGCAGACCTGCAGAGGAAGATCTGTGGATAGGCAAATTGTGGGAAAATGCATACAAAACCACACTGGGGTGTATTATTGAAACCCTGACGCCATACCACTGTGCCCTCTTATTTGACACAAGGCCTAGCTGGTGTGCCTTGTGGGACAGCATTAATGTTAGCCTGTCAGGCTGAAATCAGAATTAGAGTCCCTCAACAAGGAAAAAAAACTTTCCCACCCAAAAGGGAAATGAGAGGCTGTACTGCTGAGGCAGACAGCCCAAGTAATAATATAATCTTAGAAGAATGCATCTCCCTGAGGAAGTTCTCAAACTTTAGCATTCCAGTTCAGCGTAAAAATAGCTGTTGCTTGTTTGGCTGCCATCAATCTTCAGATCCAGACTTCTGAAATGCCATGGGGCTTGCAGGCTCAGTGTTAAGACCAGAAGACAAAGCCTTGATGTAAATGAAGTCCAAGATCTGTCAGGTGAGGGTTTGGGAATCTTCAGTATCCTCAGTCTGTTATAACTGGAATTTGTTTCACATAGAATATATGATTTTAAGGTGGATTCCTACAGGCCCCAACAACCTCCATTTCAACCAAATAAGCCTAGCTCTACTTTTTCTGGGGGCTCTTCGGCTAAAGAGCAGTACAGATCCAAGTCCTTTTGCCACCAGAATCAGAGGTATTTTTGATCTTCACCTTGATCTTTCCTCTGTTATAAAAACCTATCCATTATATTCCTCCAAATGGATGCACAGACATCAAGCAGAAGAAACAGTGAAGCCCTTCCCCTCAGTATCATAGTTCATCATATGTGAGACCCAGTTATTTTGCCACTGAGGCAAAAAAATCCCAGAAGCACCTTTTCTGCACAAGAGTAATAATGCATGAATGTTTTAATTTGGTGATTTTATTACTATCAAAATGTTGCTCCATGAAAAAGCTGCCTCTCTAATGAAGAAGCTGCCAAAGATTGTTACTTCAGCAAACCAGGTATTAACCTGTTAAGGAATGCCATCTTCCCAGACCCAGAAAGTGTGCCTTTTCTGTCACAGAGCCTGTCCTTCAGAATACCATTCCCCACAAGATTAGATTGGCCCCAACCCTGCCAGCTTTTCCCAAAGGCTTGAAGACCTGGATGTGTTCCCGGGCATGGAATCCAGATTAGAGCCAGCGAGGTTGTTTTCTGTGGTAAATTAGTTTTGCTTCAGTTGCTATTATGTGCATTGTCGTTTCATGTTGTTTGTATTTGTATTTTAATTGTTATTAGCCTCACAGAGTAGCCATGGTAAGATGGGCAGACACTTAATTGAATAAATAAATAATAAATTAAGAATAGGTAGAGGAAGCCTAAAGGAAGTAAAATTTTGATTAGGTGCCATGAACTCATTGATGATTCTTAGCGACAACATACATAGATATTCTCCATTACCTGGTCTTCCAACAGTGTACTAATTGCCATTGTAACCAAGTCCATCCACACTGCTGCTGGTCATTCTCTTCTTCTCTTTCCTTCCACCTTTCCCAGCATTAGAGTCTTCTCTAAAGATCTAGGTCTTTGCATATTGTGTCCACAGTAGGATAATTTGAGCCTGGTCATTTGTGCTTCGAGGGAGAACTCTGGCTTGATTTGTCCGATGATCCATTTGTTTGTTTTCCATTTCCATGGTATTCTCAAAGCCATGAAAGAGAATGTAGTCACCTAAACCAGACAGCAGAAAGAAGATTGTAACGATTGCATGGGCAACATATTCTTGAATAAGAACAGATTATTCTGTTCAGGCAAAGGTCAGGAACCATGCACAAACAGATGCATTGCTTCTTACAGTGGGGTAGAGAGAACCAAAAAAAGCAGCTTCTCTGAGGGAGCAGTTCACAATGTGGAAAACCATGGAGGGAGCCCCCAATTTTAAGTATGGAGTTTTTGCCATATATTGTATATGCACACTCTTAATACCAGATGGGTGAAGGGGGTGCGCTAGCATTGGACTTCAGGGCTGAAGTCCAGCTCCAAATGGTCAACTATAGAGAAGCAAGCGATGGACAGTGCTTCCAGACAGCCCCAGGTATGAGCACACAGACTAACAGACTAACTAACTAACAGACATATGGTTGATCCTGTCAAGGCATGCTGCAGCATCATTTCTTACTTTATGTTATTTTTTTTCAGGAACAGAATGGTTATTCCCCTGCAAGTGTGCCTAGCATCAGGGCAGCTGAATCAAATTGCAATTTGTTCATGTTTGTTATGATGATGACATGATTTTATTTATTTACTTGGGCTTCCATGCAGCTAATTCTTGATGGCTCTAAGCAGCTTACAGAATGCCAAATGAAGGGTGCAAAACATTGCAGCATTCTCATCGATATCCAGTGACAGCTCCATCCCTGGGTAGGCTAAACTTCCATATCCCAGACTTCCTGAGGAGCCTTCCTGGGCTGGGGAAGAACCAAATATCTGGGGATTTCCATAGAAAGTGGGCCAACTTGGCCCTTCAGCTGCATGGTTGGAACTACAAGTCTCAGAATTTTCAGCCACTGTGGACAGTATGAATGGTACATTCGCCATGTTGGCTGGAAGTTATATTCTGAATGCAGATGGAAGGAGGATAAAATAACAGATATATAGAAAAAACCAATCAAATCTGGAATAGTGAAGAGATATCTGAGGGTTTTCTTACTGGAATGTTGCATATAGTTATCTAAAGGAGATTCCCAGAAGTCCGAGGTCTAAAATTATGTAATTGTACCAGTACAGTTAGAACTAAATTTTGAAACACAGAGCTAGACTCACACACCACACTGAGCCATAACATGGTTAGTTTGATTTTGGCTCAGCAGGATGTATAAATCCAGCCATTACAATTTGTAAACTATCATGTAAGATTCAGCAGTTTATGTGAACTTAGTTGTGGTTTATTCCATAAATTAAAATTAAGAAAACCATGGCTTAGAGCAATATCTGAATTCAGTAGCTGAAATGACATGACCAAATAAAGAATTTTAGCTTAGAGTTTCCTGAGGAAATGAACACATTTCTGAGGGCAAAGGGGCCTGACAGACCTTATCGGGCTTGCAAACATAGCAGAGAGGTTGAAATCTTGATTGGTTTAGACAGCAATTTGAGGCTGACAGTTCATCACATTATATGACTGTTGTTGTATTTTATATTGTATTTATCTTTTTTCGTTATGGAAGTTGAACATAATTGTGTTGGTATCTTCAAGTTTTAATGCTGGCCTTCTACCTTCTTTTTACCTTGATGCAGATTCTAAAAGTTCTTATGAAAATTTAACTGCACATAAATTTTATCATTTATTTATTTTTCCAGATTTAGTGACCACCTGAGTCCTTAATGACTCTGGGTGGCTTACAAATAAAAAAGGGTTGAGATGGATAACTGGATATCATCAGCATACTGATGATAAGTTTCAGCCCTTTGAGGTAGATCTGACTAGGAAACCAAAGTCATGCAGGCTAATACAGTTCTACGTTTATTATAAGGTTATAGTAACAGAATCTTGTAAGTCTGAATGTGCTTCCCCCTCCTTCCCTCCATCTTTGTGGGATCTAGGGAAGGTCTTGTCTGAGACAATTTCTCAGGTTACGGTTCTGTCCTGGACTCAGGTTTCATTTATTTGACCGTTGTCTTGCTAGCAGTTCTTCTTCCTATTCCTCAAGGTCCTTGCTTCACACACCCATTACAATACATGACCCCAAACTGATGGATTACCTCACCCAATGGTTCATGTAGTTCTTAAACAGAAGGGAAAAAGCATCAAATACTGCAACACCTCGCAAGTAAGGAGCTATTATGAGGATCTCTCCATGCTTGTCAACACTGATTGAAACTGGCCACAGAGAAAGAAGAACCACCACAAAATGGTGCATCCCACCCCCAACCTCTGAAGCTGATCCTAAGGAATACTATGGTTGATGGTATCAAAAGCCGCTGAGTTATCTCTGAGCACCAAGGTGGATGCACCACCCCCATCCTGGTTATGCCACAGGTCATTGACAAGCATGACTAATGCTGTCTCCATACTAAAACCTGGCCTGAAACCTGAATAAAATGGGTCCAGATAATCTTCGTCCAGGTCCTCTGGAGCTGAAGCACAACTATCTTCATCACTACCTTTTAGGGAAGGTTTGAGACTGGAAGATAGTTGTCCAGGATTGTTGGGTCCATCAATGGTATATTGAGGTGAGGGTGCACCACAGCCTCCTTCAAGGCCAAAGAGACCATCACCTCATTCTGGGAAGCTGACACCACTACATGGCCCAGCCACAGGTCACCAAGCCGAGGGCCACCTAGGATTCAATAACCTGGCCCCAGGGGAGGAACCTGGGAGCTGGATGACAGGATTGCTTTCAATGTCCCTGAGAGTGACCCACCTCCAGAACCCTACCCTATATCCTTCTGCCCATCATCATGTTCCAGCCTGCCCTCTCACCTTCCCCCATCCCACTCCAACCCCATGCTCTCCTCTCCCAGGCCAAGGGGTTCTTTCACCCCACTCACCCACCAATTACCCAAGACATACATTTACCAAAATGACAGAAACATGCAACCACCAAGACAGGACCTTACCCCAGGCCCTCCACCCCTGCCCCAGGCTGCACCTGCACTCAGGCCCTTGCCAGCCCAAAGTTGGAGATCAAGCTGGTATGACAGCTTCCTCATACCCCCAGCCCACCCTCAACCTGCCCAGTAGGGGAACCAGATTATAAGGGGCCTTTTAAACTTCAGAGCTTTTTGCTCCCATCTTAAATTGCTAAATTCTGGTCCTTGGTGACACAGTCTATTCATTTATCCAGTGAGGGATATAATATGGAGCTAAATTGGCAGATAACAAAGGGACTTTTCAGCCACTGCTCTGAAAAGCAGCAACATGATCTCAGCTTGGAATAACTGTGAAGAAAAATGGGAAGTGTAAACTGATAAAGCAATGAATGATTAGAAGCCATTCTTTTTTTAATTGTACATTTTCTTCAGTGGAACGTAGCAGTTGAAAAGGATACTTTTTCATATTTATTGACTTCCATTTAGATTGTATTTAGTTATGCATCAAAGCTGATGTTCATGATCTCTGATTTTTTTTAAGTAATTAAAATTAATATCTATGGGTTAGTAACATGACTTCCATAAAAGAAACTAAGAAATAAGCCACTTTCATTTCTGAATGAGTAAGCAAAATGTGTCAATTGACTGAGGTTAGACCACTGTTTTCCAGTCTTGGCAACTTCCTGATGTGTGGATGCAAATTCCCAAAATTCCACAGCCATCATGGCCACAGCTGGGAATTCTGGGAGCCAAACTTTGTGTATATGGAAGTTGTCAAGGTTGGGAAACAATGGTTTAGATGACCCCACAACACAGCTGACTGAATCTGTGAACCTTACTAGGTCTGTCTAAAGCTAAATTTAAGCTTGTATAAGTTAGTTGGCTCACACCAACCCAGCAAAAATTATTGTGGGAACAAGTCCTGTACATTTTAATATCAACAAGATGTCAAAATATTTATCTCAAGATACATACTGCGTATAAATAAATAGTTGTTGATGGAAAAGTTTCAGGGGATATTGGGAGTCAGGCTAGCTTGTTGTTCTGTTTAACATGCTTGATAAATGTGCGTGTCACAAATGAACCACCATCCACTGGCAATGCAAAAGTGATCCTGATGATGTTAAGTAGAGGTGGGCAGCTCATGGTTCCCAGAAGCTTCCAGGATTGTATTACCAAATGTATCACTGTATTAGAGAGCCAGTTTGGCCTAGTGGTGAAGGCACCGGGCTAGAAACCAGGAGACCAGGAGTTCTAGTCCTGCCTGAGGCATGAAGCCAGCTGGGAGACCTTGGGCCAGTCCCTCACTCTCAGCCCTAGGAAGCAGGCAAGGGCAAACCCCAAAATCTTGCCAAGAAAACTGCAAGAACTAGTCCAGGCACTCACCAGGAGCCAAAACATTGACTCAAAGACTAAAATAAATAAATAAATCACCACTGACATACCGTTCTACTGCTTTGGGGGGAAACTATCAAATGAGTACTGGATGGGTCTCCTGGCTTGAAATTCTGAAAACCGTGTCTCCAACACATTTGGAGTATGCCTGGGTGGGGAGAGCTGCCTAAGTTTTGACTTGTTTTTAAGCTTCTGCTCATTGTAATGGTAGATTGGCGTTGTTTTTTCCTGGCTGTCTCACTGATATATTATTAACTAGCCTGGATCTCACTTCATGGGAGAAAAGCAGTACAATAAAATAAATATAAAAGCCTGTAAAATGAGTGTGAGAAGGAACAGAAACAAGTGCAGATCCACAATCTTTGGAGGCAGTGGTTAGCTTCAAAGCAGATGAGCAGCAATAATGACGCACATGGGGGAAAGGTGGCACTTGGTGGGAGGACAGCACCTCTGGAAGGCCAAGGGTTTGACTGCCCGGCATGTCAGATTGGCAGAGGGATCCCTGGAAGAACCAGGAATGTTGGTTGTGGGGGGAGAAGCCTTGGCAGAACATAACCCTCTTCTAGTCCTATAACTTAGGGTAAAGTGATATCTCTGCTCCAGCCAAAACAACTTTTTTTTTTGGTGGGGATAAAAGCAGCAGATGTTAAATCACAGGGAAACTTTAGCTTCTGCTATCTGCTGCCTGCTTGCCCTGTCGTGTTTGTGTTCAGGATTGAAACAGAACTCTTTGGGCTTTGATTAGCAAAGGAAGAACCTGTCCAAAATGTGGCTCTTTTCCCTTGCCACTTCTGCCAGATGGCAGGAAGGTTCGCATCGAGGAGAGGTGAAAATATGAAGCTGACTATCAAATGCAGCTCCAGCTGAAGCAGCTATATCCTTTGGAGGCCGTGCAGTAGAAAGATGTGCCTGGGAGAGGCATCAGAGGTGATGTTTGAAATAGATTTGACTGACAGCAGCCAAGTTTTCTAGCTGGGTTGTGAAAAATGCCCATTGCTGACAATGCTCACTTGGAAGAAAAGTGGCAGTAAAAATAGTACCCAGAAGCACTGCTTTCTAAATGCCGGGAGAAGGAAGGTGATAACATTAATAATTATATTGTGTAGATGGAAAAGTACTGAAGCTCCTGAAGAGTGGTAGACAATCAGTGAGAATTGAGAGAATTGCGAGAATCCTGGAAGAACAACCATGGGCAATGCCTGAATACAGTGTGGGCAATTTTTCTACCTGATTCCCTGGGAATAGAAGAGTTTTTAAAGAAGGAGAACCAAAGGAAGATTATAGAAGAGATAAAAATGTGATGTCTAGCCCTGCACTTCAGAGTAAGATGGCTTTTCGTGTGCTTAATAAGAGGAATAAGGGCACTATTAAGATTTAAAGTGCATAGTCAGGATCTGAACACTGTTCTTCACTCTGCTTTTGACTTCCTGGCTAAAACCCCATCTTGTAAAGTCAGCAGAAACCTGCTGGCCATCAACTTCTATGCGGCCAGACTCTAACAACCTCTGGATCTCAAATTGGGGAAGTAAGATTTTGGAAACAATACACAGAATTGTTGGGGTTGTATTTAAGTGAGGATTTTAGTAGAGTAAATGGTCCTCCTTAGGAGTGTGATTCCAACTTAGTGCTCATCGTTGTATGAAATTACAACTCCCATTATTCCCACTCAGCATGGCTAGTACAGTCTGGAGGGCACCAAACTGGGAAAGCTGCATCACTTTAGATGTTCCTCAGTAGATACCAAATCTGACCTAGGAGCAGCCTCAAAGCTTGGATGACTGGCTGTGTTTTGTGACAAAGCCATTGATTTCCTTCCCTCCCATTTTCTGTCCTCTGCTCATGCTGCAGAACTTGGGAGAAAGGATGAAGGAGCATCCTTACAGCAGTGTTTCTCAACCTTGGCCATTTGAAGATTGTGGACTTCAACTCCCAGAATTCCCCAGCCAGCATGTCCACACATCTTCAAGTGGCCAAGGTTGAGAAGCACTACCTTACAGGTTAATCAGTGTCCTATCCCAGATACTGCCAGTCCTGGAACAACCTCCACTCTACCTGAAGGAAATTAATTACATTGCTAACATGCTTCTGCCCACCCCTCCACACCATCCATGCTTTCTATATATGCTTGTGTGTAACAAGCTGAAGCTATCAAGCCACCAAATCATCATTCCTTCCTAATTAAAGGCTCCACCGAGATCTGTGAAAACGTTTTGACAATTGTGTGCTTTCCACAACCCCTCTCTCTCAAACCATGCTTTTAGGGTGCAGTAGGAACTGACATAGGGGAGAGGGGGATGTTGAGATCTAAGCAAAATGTGTTCTTTTCAGGTTATAGGAACTGGAAATCATTGTAAAATCCCTTCCATTATTGTCACTGTCTCCCATCCTCTGGCATAACCAAGTTCCCCAACTTACTTCCCAGTTCCATGACAAGAGAAAGAAAAGAATTAAAATACAGACCAAACAACCTGGCACTTTACACGCCCACACATACTTGTAGAAGGGAAGTGAAAAAGCAACAGAATGCTTGCCCATTTCCCTTGCTATGACAAGCCATCATTCCCCTTGCAGGACCTGCTGTGGCAGCCAAGGCTCAAGAGTCTGCTGGCAGAGTGAGGCAAGAGTTCCTTTCAGTGGGGAAGCAGATTGCTCACAAAGTCTGCTGAGGCTCGCCACTGGAGGAAGATGGATGAGTTCAGAGAGAGTAGTAGATGCTTTTGCACTACTGCAGAGTCCTCCTTGCAGTGGGGCCCCCGTGTCCAGAACACCTGGCTGGCAATCAACTTCATTATCTTATTGTCACTGAGCTAAGACTTATTTCCCCAGTATCTGAAATGGGTTTGTATGCCTTCTTATCTATATTTCATTTTCTTAATTGTAAAAAACTCTGGAAGTGAAGAGTTAGAGAGTAAGTGTATCAGTAAGATTCCAGCCACAATGGCCCCACTGAGAAAGGAAAGCTTGGCAGAGTTGCTTAAAAACTAAAGAAAGTTTCTAAGGAGCTCCCTCTGCAGACATGGGCAACAGAGACTGGGATGGGAAAGAAAATGAAGCATTCTGGACAACGGCAGTCGCCCAGGATCCTGAATGGGAATACCTCAGTTTGCTCAATTCCTCTCTAAATGATGATCAACTCAGCAGGAAGTGGAAGACACAGATCTTTAACCAAAATTATGAATCGCTCATCATCCCAAATGTGAGCACTGAAACACCCAACCTTGGAACAGCTTGGCATGCAATCTGGTTGATCCTGGAGCCCCTCACAGGAGTTTGCTCCCTGTTATTGTTCAGATCTGTTCCTGTTTAATCACAGTTTTCCTGCCAATCACAGATTATGAGAATGTAGACATTTCCTGATTACTGTCTAGCAGACTCTCAGGCTCAGCTTAGTATGACATGATTGGAATTTGGATGACAATGAAAATCTTCATCCATGGAAAACCATCTAGTAGCCCTTGGCTTCCCTGCATACCTCTGAAAGGCATCTCCTTATGGTGAAGGACATGTTAGACAAATGTGCATTCCCTTATTGTTATCCCAATCTGACAGGGCATGAATTAGCCTTGCAAAATCACTGTGCATCTTTGTTCTGATCACTCAGGCCTGAAAGTGTATCCAGTCAACCTGTTCTCTGCATACCCAGGGAGCTACACTGATATTCATCCTATCTGCCCGCTCCCCCTGTGCGCACACATGCACGGACGCGCACACACACACACAGAGTTATACTTTCAGCTGGCCTGTGTTGTAGCCAGGATGTTTTTTTCTTGCCTTTTTATTGTTCCAGTGACCTAGCAACTCTGCACAAGTGGAATCTTGCCAGTTGACTTCCTCTCCAAGCCGTCTGACAGACTCCAACTAGGCTGCCATCAGGAGAGATCAGGAATTGAAGCAGTGACAAAATAGGGTCTCTCCCTCTCAAGAGCCATTTCCACACAGCCACACCCACCTCAGTCCTTGGTCGTCTTTTTTTTTTTAGCCCAAAGCAGCAGTTCCCCCTTTTCCAGGAAGGAAAGGATTAGCAGAAAACTTCCAAAAAGGGATAAATGTGTGGGTAAGTCTTCAAACAACTGAGTGAAACTATATTTACCAACATGAGCATTTTTTATTCATTTGTTTTCAGACAGCCTTCACCGCCAACTTTGGACTGTCCAGATAGGATATATTGGGACTTAAAATTCCCACTCTCAGGCAAACTGGGAATTTGGGGAAATCTGAGAATTCCTGATCAAATTGGAAGCACTAGTTTGAAAAATACTGATATGCATCACCCACCCAGTATTCATCCCTCACTTCTTATCCATTTATTATAAAGTTAACATTGTAAAGTCTAGATAATTGTTTAAATGGGTTCTTTGAAAGCAAAGCAAGACAGCTTGAACTCCTGTTTCTCCCAGTATGAATAGCAGATGTGTGGGGGAAGATTTCAGTTGGGACCATGGGGAGGGGCAAAATTAAGCCCTTTCCCCATATTGCAGGAAAGATCTGACTCTTCTTCACTCCTTGATTGTTTATTTAAAAAGAGCCATCAAAACTAATTTCATGACTGGCTTGGATGATTGTGAGATAGGTGTGGAATAAAGAAAGAGAAGGTATTGATTCAGGTGGTAGCATAACACCCCTCTGTCCTCTTAAAACCAGATGAAAGCTGCAAAGAAGTAATGAAAGGTGGATTACCATGGCACTCTTTAATTCATTCACTCAATGAAGATATTTACAAAAAACAACTGGATAAAATAACAAAATATTGTGATTTACAAACCAAGGTTGAAAGATTATGGTGGGAAAAAAATCAGTTGTTGTATCAATTGTAGTTGGAGTTCTTGGTGCAATGCCCAAAGGATTCACCATATATTTAGAAATTTTAAACTTCCTGGACTCCACACCACTAATTTTGCAAAAGACTCCCCTACTTGGAACAGCATACATTTTGTAGTGATACCTTCATGACTCTTAGGTCCTTGAACACGTCTCAAATCATTGGAGTCAACACCCAGTTCATTTGAGTGACAATAATAATAATAATAATAATAATAATAATAATTTATTTTATTTTATTTTATTTATTTATCGTATTTTTTTCCACCACCCATCTCAAAAACTACTCTGGGCAGTTTACAAATGAATTAAAAACAGTAACAATTAAATATCAATTAAAAAGATACATTATAAAATATAAATATACAAATATACAGATATACAGATATAATGAAAGCTCTAAAATATAAAATATGAAAACTAAAACCCAAGACGTTGAAATCACAGTCTCGTTAAAATTTCCTGGGGCAGTATCATGGTGCCAGCCACCCCCACAACAAACTATCCCCCCTTCCACCCCAAGTGAGGTGGTACAATAATAATATAATAATAATAATAATAATAATAATAATAATAATAATTATTATTATTATTATTATTATAAGGCTGCCCAACTCTACAAAGACTGTAGGAGGTGCACAATAAAAATACCAACAAAATACAGAAAATACAAATGGGAAAACCCGAACATCCAGAAAACAACCGTACTAGCAACCCCCTTCCCCCTCCCCAAAGCCCCCCAAACCCATCAACCTAAGGCCTGGGGGAAAAGTCAAGGTTTCATACTCAAGGTGGGGGCCAAATGAATCTTGTGGGGGGCAGCGTTCCAAAGAGCAAGATGCTGCATCAGAGAAGGTTACTTTCCAGGTCCTACCAGGTGATATTGCTTAATAGAGGAGATTTGGAACATGCACACTCTACCTGATCATATCAGTTGAGCAGAAACTATGGAAGCTAGTCCTTCAGATAACCAGGGCAGATCATAATATACCTATAACGTAGTGACTCCTTATTAGTTCTTAAGACATGGTTGCTAAGCTGACTAAAAGAGCTTGTCTCTTTTCCTGTCTGCAGAGATCAATTTTTAGCTGATCCCGCTCATGGCTTGTGACTTCTGTGAGCATATCTAGCCTTTGGGTCTCTTGTACTGCTTGCTTTCCTAATGTAGAAGACAATATGGACCACATGTAATGCCCTTTTTAGGAGAGTCATGTCACACTATAGATGGCTGTCGTTCAGTAAGTACATTACAGATCTGCAACTATCCTTAACTCAAGTGATGCAGCGTTGCCAACACAAAATTGCATAGAGTGCTACCTGCAACCTTGTGCATTTAATTCAAGAGACCCTAACCAAAAAAGGTGCTGTGGTGACAGTTGCGATGACTTATGAAAATGGCAGCAGGCATGTGGCTAGATGTGTGCCTGATAGCTTGCACATGTTCCAATGCATGATCTGAGGCTGAGGGGACTTTTACAATGGAATTTGTTAGGTATTATTGAGTTGGGTTGACTATATGAATAAGTGCTCACCATTAGCCTATCTAGTATTCCTCCACCCTGCCCCCCCAAATGCCCAGCTAATTACATTTTTAGGATTTCAAGTGCATTCCCTTGGGCTTATCTTAAGTTTTTGCTGTATTCTGGATTGGCAACTACTACAAAATAAATCTGCTGTGGCTGTAAGTGTACAAGCCAGATGTGTGACATGAGACCACATTGGGCAATTTATATACAAATAAAAATACTTGTATGTAGCCTGTGCATCTTCTTCTCATTGTGTCTTGCCTAGCTGAACAGATTGCCCACTTGGCAAAGAAAAGAGTTAATTGTATTTCTTGGTTTCTAGTGAATACAATGGGCCCTTTCTGTGGATTATTAGCCACATGTTAACAGTCCCATAGAATTGCTTTTCTGCTCGGAGGGGTTTTTTCCCCTCCTCAGAGCTGCTCTTTTCAGGGAAAGAACAAGGAAGGAAACTGAAATAGTCCAGATTTAGGACTGAAGTTTTTGTTCGCATAAACTCCCTTGGCTCCCAAACAGCCTCCACCCATAATCATTACATCCGCAGCAGTGTTTGAAAAACAGAGCCCAGAGACGCTTCCCTGGTAGCTGATAAAGGAGCCGGCTGAATGCGCACTCACCCCGCAAGGCAGGATAGACTAAGCCTTTTTGTTTTTTTTCTTTCTCAGCCTCAATCTTGCTCCTAAAGGCTTCCTGGACAGGCTCAGGAATGAGGGAGTTGAGATTTCCTCTAGGACTGGGTCTCAGGGGCTAAGCGTTAGTGTAGATTTTCCAGATTGCAAACACTGCAGGTTTTGGTTTTTTTTCTCATGAGATTCTGTTTTACAGATTTGAGCAAAGCTTGACATTGAACAAGGTTTATTTTACTGACACGGAGAACACATAAAATGTTACTTTTGTCTTAAGGATGCCGTTTGTCTATTTACCGAGAAAGTATCCTTGATTCGAAGGCGCAGGCGACAATTTTGCAGCATGGCAGCAACTGCATTGAGCACGACACACCCTCTTTTTCAGAGTCTACCAGGGCAGAGCAAAGTCTGTGCAATGGGGTAGGTGGAGAAGGTGCCTTCCCCAAACCTGCCTCCCTTCCACCTCTCCCCCCAGTATCCTAAAGATGGGGAGGATACTTAACTGGTGTGTGCATCGATCACGTGGGGCTGAGAAGATAGGAAGGAGCAGAGGAAATGCCTGTAAATAATAGCTAATTTTGATAATGTACCAAAGCTTCCTGGTTTTATTTTGGTCATGGTATAGATTTCACTTAAGACTAACAAGAACTGTTGTACTGTTCTATTGTAAACCAGTTAGGCTCCTCTGGGAAAAAGAGTGGGGTAGAAATGAAATGGATTTTAAAAATGGAAAGAACAACTGAAGCAGCCCTTGATGTGTTCAGACAGGGCCTGGACAGCCATCTGTCTTGCCTGGAATGCTTTAATTTGGATTCTTGCAGTGAACAATGCCAGCTTCAGTGGGCAAATGGCTCTTTACAACTCAGTGATTCTATGACAGATTGAGTAATGTGCCTTCTCATTACTTAAACTTCTGGAGGTATCTTCCTATTGGAAATGGGATGTTAGTATTTCATGATTTTTATCTAACATGGCAATTCTTGCTATAAATATTTCTAAGGCCTAAGAGGTGTGGCTCAGCTGTAAAGCTTGCTTTTTCATACTCCCTGTCATGAAGCAGTTGCCAATCTATTAAAAATCAAATATGTATCTTTTTACCTTAAAATATGAAGAGCATCTGGGGTTAGAAAGGTTGTGCCATTTCTGAGTTTTGTGAGGGCCATAAATATAATTCCAGCTGTTCTCTCTTAGACTTTGGATGTCTTGTGTAGATCCAGAAGAGGGAACATGCCATTCTAATGGCTTCTACCTCACAACTAGTTGTTGCCTCAGTGACAAACATAACATACATCTGAGATGCAAGACACATCCCACATAGCTTTTCATTCTTCTTACACTCTTTTTTTATGATCAACTAGTGGACATCTATGTGGTAATTTAAGAGAGGAATTGGCTACATAAGAGGATTCATCTTTTCATATTTTAAAGGTGAGAAATCATATGGCTCTCCTTTTTTCTCAGTGCCAAACATCCATCAACCATGTCCCAGTTAATACCATTCAGTAGAAATGTGCAAGGTCCTCCACTGATACTGATGTGCAAAATCAAACAGCACATAAGGAAAGTTGGTTCCAGGTTTCCCCTTATATGGAAATAATCATATATCTATGAATGGCTCCTCTGTTAACTACAGTCCTCTCTTCTGCAGACTTTTCCAGAGTTCCTAATTTTCTAGGAACATTTTCTGATTTCATCTATTTTTGGCCAACGTTAAGCTTGTGAAAATGGTATTCCAGCATTCGTTGTTTTGTTTATTTCATGTTAACTTGTTCTCTTAAGATATATATTTAAAATATTTAAAATGCATCTTGAACTTTTAAGATGGAATGGGACCGAAATCTAGATAAGCAAATAAACCTGTATTTAATCAGTGGTGCTCACCAACCAAAATAATTGTGTACTCCTTGTGTTAAAATAATCCTGTAAAATGATACATGGGTTGGAGGTTCATGACTCTGCCTTTTGGTCAAATTAGTTGCTACATGCAAATGTGTATAATGGTGTCTTAACAGTTTTGCTTTTTTCTAGAAATGGAAAGTAGTTACAGAAGGACAAGGATGTGGAAAGGGTTATTTCTTTTTCACCTGCACATGCCCTCCTACACCTTTTTTTACTCATAAGGAATCTTCCTCAATTTGGTTTCTACATTGTCCTTAAATTCTTAACTAGGAAATTCACTTTTAAAGGATAGGTGCAGAAGACAATTAAAATATACAAACCTTCAAAGATTCTGACATATTTTGCAGATGTAGTTATTTATTCTAGCTAAAACTGCGTGGGCTATCTTTCCTAATTCCTTGCTCCAAATCATATTAAACTTCATATTTTATTTTAATAAAAAATAACTCTTTCATGTTTTAACAGTAATAGAAACACTTTATGTAACGCCTTTATTTATTTATTTATTTGTTTATTTTCAAAATTGACAAACACTCTAGTCTAAGCCAACTCTGAGCAGTGTACATGAGTAAACCAAAGAACAGAATCTCAGCAATTTAATGTTATATATCAAAAAAACATGCAAGAATCTTTACAGTGGGAATGGTATGTACAGTAAATAGGGGTAATAAATAAAAAGAATTAGAATAAGAAAGTATTTTATAACTTGCACAAAAGGCATATAGGTAATTCGATAGGACAACAGAAACAGAAAGGAGTTTGAAAATAATGCTATCAGGTCTGCAAAATTAAAGAGCAGTTTACTCATAAAATAAAAAATGCTTAAGCCTTGGGGGTTTCTACAATGAGATTCTTGCATCCATATGATTTAAAAAAAGAAAGCCACCTTTTAAAAAATAGTCAACAAATGTGGGGTTGAACGTTCCTCAAATATTTGTAAAGTTTCTGTCTAACAACTGCTGCATTCCATTGCCTCCATTCAGTAATCCCACTCTGGGGAGCGTTGCCTATTAAAGTTAATTTGAGCTTTCCCATCAGATTAACAAGGAACAAGATTTGAGGTGTGAGTCTATTTATTTCTCCAAAAGAATTAAGTAGGGTCAGGCCTGAACAGTTTTTAGTAGGTGACCATTGTGAAAGAATGTTGAAGAACCCCATGTCCTGATTTAGAATTAAGCCTCATGTCATGAGTGGGTTTTTCTGCTCTTGATCTTTTGAGGTGGGCACTTACTTTACCAGCTTGTCAGTAGAGGAGAAGAAATGTTGTTTTGCAGAAATGTTGTTTTGCAGAGTTGTTGGTGGCATGCTCAGGAAAGAGCTTGGAAGCCTGCAAAGTGGCAGTTCCTTCTTCATCTTTAAATAGTCCCTATGTGTTGTTGTTAAAATATTGAAATACAAAGCAAGTAGGAAAAAAACAAGATAAAGCAAAAAAGATTACAAACATTTACATTTTAAAAACATAGAAAAAAAGAAAAAGAATGGATAAATTACTTTCTAGTGATACATCCATCCCTTCCCTTCCATTTGTATCCCCAACCACAGTTCAAATATTTAAACTTCGCATCAAACAGTAATTGTTGTTGGTTTCTATTTAAATCCTAAAAACCATATTCCAGATGTCTAAATCTGCCTTGCTCTATGATAATTGTATATAAGGGAGCCCTTCCTGCTTGAATTTGGTTAAACTTCTAGACTATATACTTTCAATTTTGCCATTGCAGCATATTCTCCAGTTTCAGCCTCCCAATCTGATATTGTAGGCCAAGTACCTCTTTTATTTTTTATTTTATTTATTTATTTAATTTTATCCCGCCTGTATTATTTAGTTATTTATTTATTTTATAACTCAAGGCGGCGAACATTTATTATTTATTTATTAAATTTAGCCACCGCTCATCTCCCCCCAAGAGGGGGACTCAGGGCAGTTTACAACAAACATCCCTAACACTCCTTCCTCCTCCTCTTTTCCCACAACAACAACTCTGTGAGGTGAGCTGGGCTGAGAGAGAGGGACCGGCCCAAGGTCACCCAGCCAGCTTTCATGCCTAATCTCTTTTCCAATCAAAGTGGCAGTTTCAAGGAGGAGGTACAGTATAACCTGAGAGTTGAGCATCCCTGGATTAAGTCTGAAATCTCACAGCCTAACCTGAGTGTGGCGCTGCGGGTTAAACCGCTGAGCTGTCGATCGGAAGGTCGGCGGTTCGAAACCGCGCGGCGGGGTGAGCTCCCGTTGTTAATCCCAGCTCCTGCTCACCTAGCAGTTCGAAAACATGCAAATGTGAGTAGATCAATAGGTACCGCTTCGGCGGGAAGGTAACGGCGTTCCGAGTCGTCATGCTGGCCACATGACCCGGAAGTGTCTATGACAACGCCGGCTCCAAGGCTTAGAAACGGAGATGAGCACCGCCCCCTAGAGTCGGATTCGACTGGACTTTACGTCAAGGGAAACCTTTACCTTTACCTAACCTGAGTGTAAGCCTCATTGGACTCATGTGGAATCTGCTCTTGCTAAATGCAAAAGAATTGGGCTGTATTGAATCTTGCAACTGTCCCATTAGTTTAGCTGCACACGTAAAAGTCAGTAATTCCAAGACAAGGTAAACTAATTCCTCTTGCAGGAGAAAATGAAGTTATATAGATCACAGCCATTATGCTTGGAAAGAGAGAGAAACACTCTCTCTCTCTCTCTCACACACACACACACACACAAACACACTCACAGAATTCAGTTAGATAGCAAAGGTGGAAAAAAGCATGTTCATATATTAGATTAAAAATAGGATTTATTTACATGGGCTATATTTCTTATTTTACAAAGGAGCAGCGAGAATACCATTTATAATACTTAAGTCTGGCAATCATCATGAGGAGGCAAAATACAAATTTTGAAGATTGTGTGATAATTTCATGTTAAACAAAAAGATTTATTTTTGATAAGCATGCTGTGAGGAAGATGGAGGCCTTCAGGATGTGACAAAAGTGGTCATAGACAGAATAATTTCTACAGTAAGCCGTGGTAGTAAACTATTCTTGGGGGAGCTCAAAATATTACATTTCCATTTATTTGTTTGTTTGATTACTTTTACCATAAATTGAGACTCTGTTGTCCTTACGACTGAGGTTTTATAATCTGGCATCAAATCTTGCATCTGCCCACAGAGCTTTCCTTTATTGGCTTGTACTGTAGTTACTTACTTATTACAGAATTGACATATACACTGTTGTGTTTATTCTCAGCTAAATGGACGCAAGATTGCAACCCAACATCCTTTATCCTATTTGTTGTATGTTTTATCTTAGGCAGACAAATTGCCCTTAAGTGAGTTCTTCTAAAAATTACATGTATCTCCATGGATGGATGGATGGGTGGATGGATAATAGTATATAATCTGAACATATGTAGGACGACAGTGGACTTGCTTTTCTTTTTTGTTTTCTTTTCTTTTGTACAAATATAGTCATTAAGGTCATGCCTTTAGGATTTTTTTTTAACCTATATAGAATTATTTTAAAACATTTTTCAGCTATTTTGGGTATGTGGTTGACTGTGTTTAAACCAATGGTGCATCAGTATAGTGCGCTGCAGAACCCCATACAATATTATGTCAGCATGGCTTGTAAGTGTGCTATACTGGATTGTCTGTTAGACCTATATTATGCCTCCAGCAACACCTGCTATTCAACATCACTTGCCTGGGTGTAGAGGAGAGATAGTGTTTTAATTTCTATTTTGGGCTGTTTCAAACCTTGGAGGTCAAAGAGTGAAGATGGTGAAGTAATAGCAGTCATAGCTGTAGTCGTAATAAAAACACAAAGTTAATAAGATGATGATTATAATTAACAAGAAACAGTGGACTATATTTTTGCTTGCTGGGCTCACAGAACGATTTGGAAAATCAAGCCACTATATTAAATCTAAAAACATTCCAAATTAAAGCCAATATCTATCTGCCTTTTCTGGATGTAATGTTCCCTACAGATGCACTATATTCTGTGCAACCCAAAACTTCTGAATAGTTTTCTAGGCATATCAAAAAAGTCCAACCTACTAGTCATGAAAATATGTGCAGTGTAGGAAACTCTAAATCTGATATAAATTTGCAAAGTTCTCAGGATATAAAAGAGCAAACAAAATGGGACCTGCAACAAAATATTGTCCTATTGAAAGCTTCTGTTCAGGATCCTAGTCAATCCACCATTACCTTTTTTAAGGACACCCCATTTCATACTCTTTCCCTAATTTCCTACCATTCCCGCACAACAGTTAGCCAGCGTTATGTGGCTACTGAGCCTACTCCATCTTTACTGGAGGTGGTGGTTGTGGTGGTGGTTGAGACTTCATTTCTTTTGACTTCTCGCACCCCTGGTTGTCTTCCGCAAAACGGGGACTTCGTCTGGGCTACTTTTACCCTTGTCTTTTCTGTGAGTAAGAATATTTTAAATTACAAAAGGATAGACATGTAGATTTGCTGGTATATATAATATAATTAGCCTTCTGGAGTCTTACCTACATATTGAATTGGATGGACACTCCACCAGAACTTCATAAGAACCACTTGTGTGTGTCATCAAAGAATGAAACCATACTGCTGAGATTTGCAGGGCAAGGCATTCTGGGTGTTACCAGTAGGCAGACTGAGATCAAGGTTCTTTCTGAAAAAAAAATGTGAGTAGGATGTGTGTGTTGGGAAGTGCACAGATTTTTGCCTGTGCGTGTGCTGATAGCCAATTTATTCTGCTTGAGTGCTGCTAGATAGGACCAGTGGCTTTCTCTACACATCAGATACTGAGTTGCAGATCCAGATGTCAGGCATAGTGCTGAGTGTTCAAGCTGGTACCAGCTAGTGGCTTGTTAGGTAAGGGCGTTTTATTTTTTAATCTATTTATTTAACAATATTTATAACCTACCCAAATCCCGATGGACTCTGGGTTGGCTACAACAAAGACAAAAAAAAAAGGAAACTAAATACAGTATCATTATAGGTGCTTTTAAAAGTAAACCTATCTAACCTAAAGGCCAAACATGTTCTGGAATAAACCTGCTTTGTCATGTTTACAAAATGCCAACTGTGAGAAGCAAGCAGGTCACTTCTGTGTGTTCCTACCCTTCTGAAAGTCTGATTGCATGCACAGACATTCATCTCATGAAGGGACTCCATAGGACCAAATTGGCCAGATGGAAAATTGCCTTGACTTCAAACACAGAAGCAGGAAGATACACATTCAGGCACATATTCCCAGAGTTACACTTTTGTGACTCTGAGAATATGTTGCCTGGATGTGTGTCTTCCTGCCTCTGCATTTGAAGTCAAGGCAGTTTTCCATATGGATAACCTTTAAATGTCTGTATTACCAAAGCATGCCCATCTCTGGTTATTACCCTCAAGTGCTGTTTAGCCACCCTTTTGGATGGATATGAAAAGTATTTAAAGGTTAAATTAGGTTGTGGTGGGGTGTCATTAGAAAACTGGGATAAATTCCAAAGCCCCAACATTCATGGAAGTTAGGGCTTTCACAGAATGAGGAAGACAGAAAAACAAAGGATCTTGTGATGTTGGAGTATCTGCTTTTGAAATGGTGCTGGCATGGTATGAAAAAACCACTTAATTAATGCCCAGGTTGTTCTGCTTGTGTAATCTTATGGATGTTCTGAAATGGGAAATATGAAACAAGTGGAACTCACAATCATTTATATTGTTCATATAATCTGGTTTAAGGGGCTTACTAGGTTAGCTAGCAATCAGCTGCAAAGGAACCAGATAATGGAGAAAAGCAGGGCAATAAAAAGGCTGTTGAGAGTAATCAAAGTCAAGATTTAGGAGGTCATAGTGGTATGAGCAGAGCCCAAGAAAGGAGGTCCAAGAAAGGCTAAGAACAGCAGTCTGCTACCTAAAGTGGGCTTCAGAAACTGTTTCTACAACCAGCAAGCATGACTGGGAGACTTTTGTAACCTGAACATCTTGTTGGTATATATATTTATTTTTTTGCCAGAAATTTTAGCTGCAGAGAAGTTACTATGGTAACAAATCACTTTGGCAGGGTGAGAAGTCAGACTTAATTGTCCTCAGGTTGGGGTGTGGAAAAGGATGACCATATAAGGAAAAGCTGCTTGGGGGAACTTGCCTGGACTTGCTACCAGAAGGTTTCAGTTTCTGTTTTGCAGCCTCTCTTCCAGCATCCTCTCTCTGCATGTATGCATGTGCATGAGCTTGTAAATATGTTTATGTAAGAAGCTTTTGTGCCTATCCAGGGCTCTGGATATGGAAACTGTTTATGTTCTATGCTTTCTTTAAATACACTTATTTTTGTATAAATGCCTGGTGTGTTTTTTCTGATCTCTCAGACCAAACGCTTTCCAGCACTCTGCAACACATCTGGCTTAAAGGGCGTAGGCAAGGAAGGCATGAGATGGGACTTAGTAGATCCTATACCATCAGCATGCATCCCACTGCAACTTTTACTGTCCATGAGCACAGATGCACACTATTATCCATATTTGGTCCTATATACACAGGCACACATCCACTCATATTTCCTTTGGTGCAATCACATATTGGGGTACAAATGCAAATGCGCACCACCATCCATTAGTAAACATAGACTTGCTTCGAGTAATTAGATTTCACCTCAGCCTTGTTTCTGTTCTCTTTTTCTCCATTTCATCTTCAGCCATTATGACCAGACAAAAGGATGCAGAAAGTCCAAACACAAAAGCAAAGATTTCCAGTTCTTATATACACAGTCTAGATCCTGTCAGTACATCTGGAAGTGATAAAATAAGGACGTTGTGGACCAACTTAACTTCTGCATCTGCATCTGTAACAGGAAGTGCCACATCTTATACCAAAATAATCAGATCTGTGAATGTAGTACAGCACTTGTCTCAAATGATACAGACCAAGAGAGCAAGTGCCTCACCAAATATGGTGGGTATTGCTGAATCAGAATCAGTGACTTTGAGGAAGTATTTTCCCAAGACACCAAATTCTTCATTTCTGGAGAAAAAGCATTCAGGTAAGTTTCATCATCAGTATCTGAACTGTTGACCTAAAGTTAGGGGAAAAACACTGAAATAATATAATTTATTACATCACTAGCCAACCATGTGGGGAGGATGGGAGTTTTGAAAATGTGTTGTGTGTTTTCACAATATGAATACCAAAAGTGGCCACACTTTCTCATAAAATGGCTACATGTTAAGCATAGCAGGTCACAAAACAACCATGTATCTATATATACATGTACTGTATGTATGTATTTATTTGTATGCCACCTATTCCAGAAGGTACATGGTGGCTAATAATCAGAACCTCCTTCAAAAATAATAAACCTACCCATAAAATAAACTGAATACAAAAAAACTTCAAAAACATTTGTCCTCCAAATTCGAATCTCCAATTACAGCATGCCCCCTTCCTGCATTTGATGTAATAATCAGAGCTTAAAGGTTCTCCTGAAACTCAAATGGGAAGGAGCAGACCAGATCTCTGGGTTGAGGGAATTCCACAGTATGGGTGCAGCGATAGAAAATGCCTACTTCCAAGCCCCAGCAGATGGCATTCTTGAGTAGAAGGGACCTGGAGGGACTTGGTCCTATTGGTGTGATCAGATGGGTAGGTGAGTGTGAGAGAAGGACAGCCATCAGATAACCCAGCCCAGAGCCATGTAGGTTTTAAAGGATCAACCACCTCATTGAGTTGCATGTGGAGGCCAACTGGTAATCAGTGCAGCTCCTGAAGCAGTGGACCCACTTGAATATATCAGTATGTTAATTTCATGAGGTTGCTCCTAATCTCCTATAGCTCCCTAGGATACTTTCTACCACTCCATCTTACCTTTGCCTTTTTTACCCACATTTCCAGACAAAGCACTAGACTGATGTAGGCCTTGCAAGGTAGTCCAGACAAGTAGCAAACCCAGAAGAGCTAGCTCTACTTTATTGTAACAGAATCTTGGAAGTGTGAAGGTACATTTCTCTCCATCGCCTTTACAGCCCAAAAAACTAGGGTGGGTTCCTTCTGAGACATTGCCATGCCCACATTTCTGCTGCAGGCTAAGCTGCCTTTTATCTGACCGTTGCCTTCCCCCATCTCCCAAGGTCATTCCCACATACCATTATTCTGTAGCCATTCTCCATTGATAGTGTTTGTATATTGTAATTCTTATATTTTACAATTGCTTCATTTCAGTAGCTGAAACAAAATTGAAAATGTAAAATAACTTAGCTATATTTATGAAATGAAGGAATCAGAAGAGAGTTAATAAAAAATAAGGTTGAATCCTGAAAACCACTAACTTTTTTGCAGATCAAGAACTCTGCATAAATCTGCTTTTTAAAAATATTTTATCCTGTTGCTCTGATTTTCATGGAGGAGGATGAAATAACGGAACATTTGAAATCTTAGTTAGCTCTCACCCATGGCTTAAAATATTACAGCATTACATATTCTCCACTCTTGTATGCATGTGTTCATGGTCTTACACTTTAGATATTTGCATTGGTAAAAACTTATAAAATGTTGCTTCATACACAAAACTGATTTTCATGACTGCAAAGTGTAGTCACAGGATAGAGGTTTCATTTCTGAATAGAGATATGACTGTGAGAAGCAAAGAATTAAGTAACCTTATCCCTCCTGTTCATTTTTTTGCTCATAATCTTCCAAACAATGGAAATACATTTATATATGAAAGGGAGCCATACATATTTTGATGAGAAAAATTATTGGAGTGAAAATAGTCTGTTTCTCCTCACTGTCTCCTGAAACATGCTCCACTCACCCAGGATTGTAATTTATTAATGCGCTCCATTAAAAAAAACAACTAAAACAGAAAAGTTTGTATGCTGTGACTGTATCACTTTCTCATTATTTATTTATTTATTTATTTTTCTTTTAGTCAGTAGATTCTCAAGGCAGTGTAAAATTCAGTTTGGGCTTTAAGTACTATATAACTAATGCAAGGTCCATGCAATCTTTGCATCCATATATAACATGTGATATGTTATATAAACATATGCATATGAATCAAGGTATCAAATGAATGGCAGCCATAAGATCTCACATGGGTTCCACTATGGCATAGAGCAAACATATCTGAGGGACCATCTCTCCTATTTTTTCTGTCTGTCCCATAAGATCGGACAGGGCTGGCATGCTTCGGGCTCCATCTATTAATCAGGGCCATCTTATGGGAGCCAGGAGGCCCATAATCTCTATTGCAGTTCCTGTCCTTTGGAACAGCATTCCTCCCAAGCTCTTTCTCCAGGCCTTGGGCTACAATGGGGTACGCATCCACTGTTGAAGATGTATGTATTATATTTACATTTAAGAGTTTTTCTTCCTTTGGTATCACTGTCTTTTATTACAGTTTTCAATGCATTGTTCATTTTTAAATTGTTATTATTATTTATTAAATTTATTGGCCACCCAACTCCAGTGGACTCTGGATGGCACACAAAACAATAAAAAATCTTCCTTGTAAGCCACTTAGAGTAACTGATAAGTAGCCAGCTGTAGAAATTTAAATAATAAATAAAGAAGGAAATAATGAAGCAGTCTTGTTTCTTATTTTAGCCACTGGGAGCAACCACTATACAGCTAGTAGCTGGGATGGAGACAGCACAATGTCCACTTTCCATACTCCAGACATGGACAGTTCAGCAACACTCAGTCAAGGTTTGGAAAGGACTTCACACTTTCTTCAGGGGAACTTCACTGTGATGGATTTAGCAAGAGAAGGGCCAGCTACTCAGAGAGAACCTGCTACATCTTCTGGTCAAATCCAATGGTCATCTCATGTAACATTTCCAATACCAAAAAGTAGAACCTCAGATGCCAAACAGCCTGATTCTTTAGCAAGGATTGTGCTTACTCGGTCTTACTCTTCTCCACAAACTAGTATGTATCTTTTCATAATTTCTGTTCCTTGCTGTCAGAAGAAGCAGATGATAGCCTACAGCAGGGTGGGAAAACTTTTGGTGGTCTTGAGATTGCATTTTATATTTCGTGGCAGGCTTGGGTCACAAGGATATCAATGTTGATGCAAATGCGTGGATCTGTATCACATATGTCGGGGCAAGATTTTTCATTCTTTTCTTGGTTGAAAATTTTCTTTTCTTTTTTAATGTGTTCAACCCTTTCTAGAATTCATATAAAGGTTTCTTTGGGTTATCTGCCTTAAAACAATGGTAAACTACCACCCAAAATTGGCAGCATGGTTAGAAAAGACAACAAAGAATAGGCTGGGTACTTAACAAGATTCTGCTCTAGAACATTGCTCTAATTTGATAATGGACTGGATGAAAGTGAAAAAGCTGTCATTAAATCTGGACAAGACAAATGTGCTGCTGTTCAGTAAGAAATAAAAGATTCAGTATGTGCTAGATGGGACTGCATTTCCTCTTCAAGAGTAAATCCACAGTAAAGTGCTCCTTGATCCTCCACATTGCAGATTTCCAAACTACACAGGTGGTGTGAAGCATTTTTTAACCATTGTCTCTATTGTGTCAGTTGCTGTCATTCCTGAGTTAGCCAACTGTGGTCATACTTATCTATGTCTGGTTTGGATCAAAATTAGATTGCTACAATCCCCTCTATGTAGTGCTAACTCTTGAAAACAGTCCTGAACTTCAATTGATGTAAAATGGAGTGGGTAGGATAGAATACATATTGTTATGGAATGTGAGGGTGGCCTTGGAAGACGGGGGGGTGGGAGGGTGGGGGAGAAATGCTGCCTAGGAAACGATCAGATAAAAGAAAGAGGAGCCCACAACAGAGTAACAGTCAGAGGAAGGAACTTAGGAAGGGCCTGCCCTAATTACTCAGGTGGCAGATAGGGAGGACAGGAGATTTGTACTTTCAGACTTGCAAGATTCTGTTAATGTGGCCTTACAATAAAGTAGAATTAGCTCATCTCATTGAGTTTCCTGTCTGGTTTACCTGGGAGGGCTGACATATATTGAGTAAACTAAACTGGGGAAAAACAAAATAAATACATATATTCAGCTAAACAAACCAATCCTTCTCCCAATAGCTGCTGGAAATTATTAAACTTTCTCAATCTAGATGTCAAAATGAAATAAATTTATAATGCAGATCTGATTATCTTTTCCATATAAGGATAGGTTGCTGTATTGCTTTTCATTTTGTAGATTCAGGGTGTAAGGCTGGAAACCTTCACTGGGAATAATAAAGAGCATAAAAGACTTAATATGCACCTCAGTTCTGCTCTCTTCCTTTCCTTGGCTGTCCTTCCTGTCTCTATTCTCTTTCTTCTCAAAATGGAGCATGAAATTATCAGGAATAATTTTGCCAAGTTACAAAGCCTGGCAAGCATCATGTCTTTTAAAATTTCTGTTTGTGCAGTTGCTCTTTTCTCTGGAATAGCTACTTTTTCTTCACCTGCTTTCTACTGTTTGTGTGACAGAAACTCTGTCAGGACTTGAAGAGGCCTTAAATTAAGTATTTTAATGTTCTTCTGCCTGCAGTTACTCCATATTGTTGTCAGATGATTCAAATCCATCTCTCTTGGATTTTTAGAGTTGTAGTTTGGCAACCTTCACTGCAAAACTATGAATGCATAGCTTGCTCAGTTCAGAGAGTTTCTTTTGACATACATGAAGTCCATGAACAAGCAGATGATTTCCACAAGAGTATTGCATCCTATCAAATGAGGTCATTAAGACAATGCAGAACATAATAGTCCTGCACTGACTGGACTTTACAACTCAAAATGGATAAAGTTATAATGGCAATGCCAGCTTTGTTCACCCTATCAGAAGATTTTACCAACACTGCTTGCCACAAATCTGACATGTGGGCAGAGCTAATCTGCTACTGGTTTATTGATTTCTACCAGCTTTCTTCAAGCTGATTTGCTGAATATTTCAACTTCTGCACTTTAAGGAAGAAAAGCAAGTAATATAGAAAGTCAGTCCTTATGTTAGGGTCCGCAACATGGTGCCCACACACACCAGAATGCTGGCTGGATCTCTGCAGCCCCATAAAACAAAATATTAAAACATTGATAAATTCATTAGAGATCTCTGAAATCATGAGATTTTGCAGATTTGGGTTGGGCACTTGAGCCATTCAGTGATCACATGGAATGGTTCCAGACAGGCTGAGGATTACCTTAATTTGTAGAAAGAGGTGCTGAAGATGCAAATGCATTTTTGGGGGTTAGTTTGGCATATTTTTAGCTGGACATGATGTACCAATCCATCCACTATGATGTCATTCTTAGGGTTGGGTCACTTATCACACTGAGCCAGTAACAAACATGATGTGTGAAGCAGGCCATTAATCTTATTCTGCCTGATTTCATGATAATTCTTTTTAACTCTGTTTATGTATACTTTGTACTCAACCCATTGGTTATGTGAAACTTTAATTCAACAAAACAATCCTATAATATGCAGCATACAAAGGTTTACTCAGAAGTTAATTTCACAGTGTGTAATGCACCATTGTATTAAAGCAGAGTAGATAAGAATTTCCTAACATTAATTATATGGACAAGGCACAATGTGTTGTGTCTTCCTGTCATTCCCTCTGTATTTCTGTGCCAATACATTTGGGGTATTTCATAGCAATGATTTTACTTGCACCTATTTCAAGCTTAGAGTTTCCTATTAACACTCTGAACTATGGCTTCTTTCCCAAGTGTTTATCATTTTAGTCAGGTTAGGAGCATGGGAAATTAACTAGACTTCTATTAGATCTGCATGAATACAATTACTGTATGAACAAACTTTGAGAGATTCCTCCAGAATATGCAGGTTGCATATCTAATTTCTTTCTGTTATGTTTCATTTATGACAGATACTGATCAGCTAGTGTCCAGCACAGAGAGAAGAATTTCCAATTCTGATATGGAGAATATGACAATTCTGAGCATATCTAATAGAGGTGAGGAAAAGATACTACGAACTCTCAGAGGCAGCAGCAGTTCTCAAAGTCCACGTTCTGTATCCACAATCTCTAACCTTGAAATGTCCAGCAATGGGGAGAAGATATTACGAACTCTCAGAGGCAGTAGAAGTTCTCAAGATCCACGTTCTGTATCCACAATCTCTAACCTTGAAATGTCCAGCAATGGGGAGAAGATATTACGAACTCTCAGAGGCAGTAGCAGTTCTCAAAGTCCACGTTCTGTATCTTCAGTCTCTAGCCTTGAAATGTCCAGCAATGGGGAGGAGAAATTACGAACTCGCAGAGGCAGTAGAAGTTCTCAAGATCCACGTTCTGTATCCACAATCTCTAGCCTTGAAATGTCCAGCAATGGGGAGAAGATATTACGAACTCTCAGAGGCAGTAGAAGTTCTCAAGATCCACGTTCTGTATCCACAATCTCTAACCTTGAAATGTCCAGCAATGGGGAGAAGATATTACGAACTCTCAGAGGCAGTAGCAGTTCTCAAAGTCCACGTTCTGTATCTTCAGTCTCTAGCCTTGAAATGTCCAGCAATGGGGAGGAGAAATTACGAACTCGCAGAGGCAGTAGAAGTTCTCAAGATCCACGTTCTGTATCCACAATCTCTAGCCTTGAAATGTCCAGCAATGGGGAGAAGATATTACGAACTCTCAGAGGCAGTAGCAGTTCTCAAAGTCCACGTTCTGTATCTTCAGTCTCTAGCCTTGAAATGTCCAGCAATGGGGAGGAGAAATTACGAACTCGCAGAGACAGCAGCAGTTCTCAAGATCCACGTTCTGTATCCACAATCTCTAGCCTTGAAATGTCCAGCAATGGGGAGGAGAAATTACGAACTCGCAGAGGCAGCAGCAGTTCTCAAGATCCACGTTCTGTATCCACAATCTCTAACCTTGAAATGTCCAGCAATGGGGAGGAGAAATTACGAACTCTCAGAGGCAGTAGCAGTTCTCAAAGTCCACGTTCTGTATCTTCAGTCTCTAGCCTTGAAATGTCCAGCAATGGGGAGGAGAAATTACGAACTCGCAGAGACAGCAGCAGTTCTCAAGATCCACGTTCTGTATCCACAATCTCTAGCCTTGAAATGTCCAGCAATGGGGAGGAGAAATTACGAACTCTCAGAGGCAGTAGAAGTTCTCAAGATCCACGTTCTGTATCCACAATCTCTAACCTTGAAATGTCCAGCAATGGGGAGGAGAAATTACGAACTCGCAGAGGCAGCAGCAGTTCTCAAGATCCACGTTCTGTATCCACAATCTCTAGCCTTGAAATGTCCAGCAATGGGGAGGAGAAATTACGAACTCTCAGAGACAGCAGCAGTTCTCAAGATCCCCATTCTGCACTTGGAGTCTCCAAAATGTCCAGCAATGGGGAGAAGATATTACGAACTCTCAGAGGCAGTAGCAGTTCTCAAAGTCCACGTTCTGTATCTTCAGTCTCTAGCCTTGAAATGTCCAGCAATGGGGAGGAGAAATTACGAACTCTCAGAGGCAGTAGAAGTTCTCAAGATCCACGTTCTGTATCCACAATCTCTAACCTTGAAATGTCCAGCAATGGGGAGGAGAAATTACGAACTCGCAGAGGCAGCAGCAGTTCTCAAGATCCACGTTCTGTATCCACAATCTCTAGCCTTGAAATGTCCAGCAATAGGGAGGAGAAATTACGAACTCGCAGAGGCAGCAGCAGTTCTCAAGATCCACGTTCTGTATCCACAATCTCTAACCTTGAAATGTCCAGCAATGGGGAGGAGAAGTTACAAACTCGCAGAGGCAGCAGCAGTTCTCAAGATCCACGTTCTGTATCCACAATCTCTAACCTTGAAATGTCCAGCAATGGGGAGGAGAAATTACAAACTCTCAGAGACAGCAGCAGTTCTCAAGATCCACATTCTGTATCCACAATCTCTAGCCTTGAAATGTCCAGCAATGGGGAGGAGAAATTACGAACTCTCAGAGGCAGTAGAAGTTCTCAAGATCCACGTTCTGTATCCACAGTCTCTATCCTTGAAATTCCCAGCAACAGAGAGGAGAAATTACGAACTCTCAGAGACAGCAGCAGTTCTCAAGATCCCCATTCTGCACTTGGAGTCTCCAAAATGTCCAGCAATGGGGAGAAGATATTACGAACTCTCGGAGGCAGTAGCAGTTCTCAAAGTCCACGTTCTGTATCTTCAGTCTCTAGCCTTGAAATGTCTAGCTCTTCAGGCCTCCGTGGTTCTTCTTACGTGGTAGTTCCTGCAGATTCCAGACAAATGGATTTGTCAGCACTGGACACTGATAAAAGTGAAGCAACAGATACACATTCTCAGTCTCCTTCAGCAACTACAGGTAAAGGAAAAAGATCTCCTACTTGTTCAAGATTTCAGAGTGCTCTTTTACTCATGTAAGGATGAAGCCAAATGTTCTAGATGAATATAAAAAAAGTGAAGGGAAATGGGAAAATAGGTTATCACTGGAGAAACAAGTTATTCTGGGAAAAAAAAGATGGGACAAATGGAACAGAATTTATATATGGCTGTTTTAGTAGATCTTCACTTTATAACACTGGTGAAGGGTAAAGGTATCTGTGCTGCAGAGGGTTGTGCGGTTTTCTGAGTGATGTTAGCAATAAAGATAATTTGGTTACCAAAATTAGCTTCCTTTTATCTTATTGGATTAAAATAAGTCATATTAATAAAAGGTGGAGTCAGTTAAGAAAAAATAGATATGTCCAATATTGGCTTTATCTTAATGCAGAGAAGGTAATACTGAGAAATTATAAGAACAGGATTCCAAAATAGAACTGAAATAAAAGGAATGATGATCATGTTCATAATAATGATTATCTGCTTCATTTGTATAGCACCCTTTCTCCTGGTGGAGTCCAGAGTCTAAATAAGGAATAAATCTAGAGCAACATTGTAAAACAAAACAAGCTTTTAAAAAGCTTAAGAAATCTCTGCAAAGACATGCTACAACTGATTTTGTGCAAGGAGTTGTTGACGCTTCCTTATCAACATTATTATATGCAATATATAACAGATGTCCAAAACAATTTAAAAACAAATCTTTCTCATGCAATTAAGACTAAAATGAATAGTTACTAACAATCCTCCCTGGGCTCTATATTTTCCTTTCAATCTTAAAGGTATATTTACTTTTCTAATTTTTGGAATATATTTGTACTCTTTGGTGGAGATGAATATATCCTTTACGATATCAATAACAGTTGAGTTCATTGTTCATAATAGTAATCTATTGAGAAACAATTGTTGAAATTTGCAAGTTTCAAACTTTAGAACTAAATTAACATAAAATATTGTAGAAAATATGGATATGAATAATTCTGTAGAAAACGAGACATCCTTCTGATTAAAATGGATACTAAGACTGATTTCAGATGCTTTCAGATTTTTAACTACATGTTAAAGTACAGATGGCCACTAGTAGTCAGCAAAGAGTTATAATCTTCTAGACCTGTTTACTAACACCTAGTGGCTTCTGGATGTTTGCAGTCCAGATATGGTTGGTCTATATTACACTGTGTTGAATCAAATAAGTAAGTTACAGAATCAAGGTTGTGGGAAATGTCATGGTACAGTCAAAAGTGCAAGAAGTGTCATGCATTCTGCATTCTCATCCCTTCTCAGTGACCAATCAGATGTCTGTCGAAAGCCCATACACTAGAGAAAAATGCAAGGCACCTTTATGCTCATGTTCCCAAGCAACTGATAGAGAGAGGAATCCTGAGCCTTATACTGGAGGTAATACACAGCACTCATGATGGGGAGCGATCAATAGATTTCCTGCCCCTGAATTTCACTACTCTTTTAAAGGTATCTAAGTTAATGGCCAACACTACATCATGATACTGAATTCCATGTTCCATCATTTAATTATGGCCATGAAGTGGTGTACTAGGTTTTAAGTTTAGCTTCACCTTAGTGATTTGTGTAAACTCGATGTGATTTATTAAATTATGCTTTACGGCTTAGCGTATTGTTGAACCCAACCAGTCCTGGATTATTCAACAAATGGTTAAACAAATCCTGCATTAGCACTGTAAGTAAACCACTATTCATCTACATTAGCTAATTCTAGATTCTAATATTATCAGAAATACAAGAAATTCTCTCCACCTACTTTAGTTTAAGGACATTATTTATTTATTTATTTTCTATCCTGCCTTTATTATTTTTTATGAATAACTCAAGGCGGCAAACATAGCTAACACTCCTTCCTCCTCCTCTTTTCCCCACAACAGCAACCCTGTGAGGTGAGTTGGGCTGAAAGAGAGTGATTGGCCCAAGGTCACCCAGCCGGCTTTCATGCCTAAGGCGGGACTAGAACTCAGAGACTCCTGGTTTCTAGCCCGTTGCCTTAACCACCAGACCAAAATTGAGGGACATATTGGATATCGCTAGTATTCATCAGAGATAAATTGAGTTGGCCTTATATATGATAAAAATTGACAATGTCAGGTAATAAATACAAGCAAAATCTCTAAACACCAAGTGACTTATTGAAATCTGGAATAACTTTATATGACAAGATAAACATGCTCCATAGAAGTGAAAAAAACCCCCAAGAATAAATGTTTTGGTAAGTTATGGTGATAGCTAGAAGTAAAATTGGATTAGTTTATTTCCAATTAGTTTAACTAGATTAGATGAGATATACTTCTCCATCTATTTGTTTATATATTTTTCATAGGCTTATATGCTGCTCCAATAATTAACTGGTTGTGAGAGGCTTATGTATAAGATTTACATCTAAGTTCTCATTTATTATTTTTATAATAAAACACCTGTTCCCAACAGAATTAATGAATAGTATATATACAGTATGAATATCCATTAGGTAGAAAACATGTTCATTCAGCATGGAGGAAGTTCATCTCATCTTTTTACTGATATATTTCAGCTGTAGAAGGCAGAGATTGGAAGGACAGCAGATCAAACAGAGAGAGAAAAATGTCCAGTTCTTACATGGACAGTGTATCTGTCAGAGATGAAGAGAAGTCCCAGAATGTGACACAAACATTCATCACCGCTAATACTTTCAGTTCTTCAAAGCTTTCAGTGAGGCCAGAACAGACTGGAGAAATGCGTTTGTCGGGCACAGACTTTGTTTTCACTGAAGAGGCATTTATACTTTCTCAGGCTACTACAGGTAAATAAGGAAAATCACCTTGTTTCTACTGGATTTCAAGGATTGTTAAGGCTACCTGAGATAAAGATAAAATGAAAATACTTGGAATGGATATTAAACAAGAAAACAAGATCAAAGAACAAGTGTTTTATTTAGAAAGATAAACTGAAATCACTGGGATATGAAGAAGAATGAAATCATGCAGGGTTTATCTAACAGCATATAAATTCATCTTTAAAGAAGCATCTTAATTAAGTGAAACACCAGGGACAATGAAACCTAGTTGTGAAGTTGGCTGTAGTCCAGAAACCCCATGGCACAATACGTATGACAATGTTTAATGCACTGGTACAGGCTAACAGAGTAACTACTGTGCAAAGCCTTAAAAATAGTACTAATATCTATATTAGATTTCCTATCACAACGTCTTTTAATTAGAAAGAGATGGCACTGATTATTGGGAAAATGTCTGAAAACCCTTGGATAAAAACTATAATAATTGACAGTGAGAGAAAATGGTCCTATTCATAATATTAAAGAAAAACATATCACCTGTAATAATAGATCAGAGAGCTAATAATACTGATAGTTGTTTGTAATAGAATTATCCATTCATTTGTGCTTCTCAATAAATACGATTATAGGTAAAAACTATAAAAGATGTTGAAAAGAAGTTAACACCTTTCCATCTTAAATTGTCTTAAAAGATACACGTTTTACCTTGCCAAATTTTCCTGTAACATTAATTATAAATATAATAGCATTTACTAAAAATATACTAAAATTCTGAAAAAGAGACTACATACCAGAAATGTACAGCTTTAATTGTTGCTAGTACTGTTGGTATAATGAAATTAAGATTAAAACAATTGGCACTAATTTACTATAGCTGACAGTAACTATTTTCAGGTTAGAACCTGGTTCTATTTTTTTTTAATGCATCTTTTAAAATATTGGCAGATTTCCTAAGCAAGTCTGTTGTTCTCCAAATTGGCATCCATGCAATCTTACAATACATTTGAAAAAGATGGAATGTGGTAAGTCTGAGAACCACTCTTTCACCGACCATGGTGGAAATCTCAGTTCCACTAATCATAAAATGGCATTTTGCACTTCCATAAAAACACACTATCCAGATGTATTTACAGTGCATCAGAAACAGAGTGTGCCAAAGTACTTACAGGAGGTAGGCAGTAAGATACTGAACTGGTACTATTTGTACAAACAATTATTCCATCCCTTTCTGCCTTTCTCACATACCACATAACTGCTTTTAAGACATTACAAATGGTTTCTTTACATGATTTTAATGAGTAAAAATGAACAAAAAAATGAACAAAAACTTGCTGGATGGATTAATTTTCTACTGTTGCATTTCAGAACAGAATGGTCAGCAACAGAGCAGCTCTGAGACAGAGAGCATTGCTTCTAACTTTTATACACAGAGCAGATCTGACAGAAGTGGAGAGAGGATGTTACAAACTCTACGGCACACCAGTAGTTCCCACCATCCGCAGTCAATATCCACAGCTACTCACAGTGAAATACCCAGAAGTTCAGGTCTTACTGATTCTTCTTATGTGTTAACTCCGGTTCAAACCAGACAAAGAGATTTGTCACCTGGATTCACCCATTTCATGGAAACAGCAAGTACACATCCTTGGGATTCCTCACAAACAACAGGTAAAGAAAAATGTTTTCTGAGCTTCAGAACCTTGTTAATGCTTGTCTGGTACCAAGATAAAAACAAAATGTCATGGTTACACATTAAACAATTAAAAAGGGATAGGCGGTTAACTGGAAAAACGAACCGCTAAGGCATTTGAAGGTGAAGTTTACTAAAAGCATGCAGGGTTTATTTATTTATTTATTTGTTTGTTTGTTTGTTTGTTTATTTATTTAATTTACTGTTTCAATTTATATGACCACCCATCTCAAATTCATTACTTTGGGCAGCTAACAAAAACACTGTAAAACATATACCTGTAATAAAAACATACACATAATCAGTAGCCAAGGTAAAAAATAGAATGACCACCATCAACATAACCATTGCATGGGGTCTGCCACACATCTGGATTCAGGGTATCATGTTTCAAAAGGCAGGCACAATGACAGAAAAGGCTCTCTTCCTGGGCCTTGTCGGGTGGGCTTTAATGAAGGGTTTTATAAGTCAGTGCCAGCCTCTTGAATTTATTTTATTTATTTATTGAATTTATATAGCCGCCCATCTCACATATATGACTCTGCACCATCCAGATGCTCTTCAAGGGCAGCCCCATGTAAAGCACATTGCACTAGTCTATTTGGGAGATAACCAAGGCATGAGTGACCATGAGCAAAGCCTCCCAGTCTAGGAACAGGAACAATTGGCACACAAGAAATTGTGCAAAGAACCATTATGCATCCATCTTTAAAGATGTATCTTTATTCTTGAAAGAATGAGAATTAGCTTATCTACGTATGAATTATTGCATTCTTTTCGAGTTAGTTTTAAGGTTTTAATTAATTAGTTAAGTAATTAATGGTCTGCCTGATTCCCATATATTCCAGGCAGCTTAAAACTAGGAATACACACATACATTCATACACATACACATACACATATATAAAAATACCACAGACTGGAAGATAAATAATTAGAAGAGACTGCAGAGAAAACAGGTATCCAAAGTAGACTTCATTGTATCAGAAATAATTTTAATTCAAACAGGGAGATCTAGATGATTGCCATTTTCCCTATATCATGCTGTAATGTATCTTCTGTGTACCATATCCTATACTCCACAGAATCCAGTCTTCAAGAGGAAACTGCAGTGGATTGTGGGAATCAGGGAAACCAAGTTCTCTTAGAGACCAGAAGTCTCTAGCATAATCCACTGCTAGATTTAACTCCATAACTTGGGGAAAATTTGGATCAAACACATTAGTAATTCAAGGGATCATGCTGCTGCTTCTAACACTCTAACACTGGAGTGTAATTATTTTACAATCTATTTTATCTGGATGGTATTTCAGTGAGGTAATAATTCAGATTCTTTGTCATGGAACAATTGCTGATGGTTCCTTATTACTTGCTTTACGAATAGAATATAATTCCAAAGAAAGTCAAAACTGATTTTTTTTTAATGTCACACTGTATACAGTTTTTTGCTTTCTCTTTATGGTGAAATTAGGGATAAAATGAATGGTACTACCAACCTTCCTGAAAATTTTCTCATTAGAACTGGTTTGAACTGATACGGTAATCTTAAAACATTTTGAGATGCTTATATTTAATCATTTAAGCTCGGCAGAAAATCAGTAAAAAAGTTAAGGGGATATGAATATGAGTCTGAACATTGGGTAAATTGAATCAAAATATTAATAAAGCTCTGAGTGTTTGTGAATATGTGTGAAAATGGGCACATCTCATTACATATATATGGATTAAGTATGTTTTAATGTGCTAATCTGCTCCACACAAAAATTAAAATAAGTTTCTGAGATAGAGAGTTGCATATGGATGTCCCCATCATCTGAAACCAGTGGGCCAGATCCCATCTTCTCCTCCTATCTCCTCCTTCACCACTGTACCACAATCCCCAGATTTGTTCTAGAAGATTGGAAACTCACACGATCAGCCACGGGGGGCACCCGGAGATTCAAGGGGAGGAGAGCAAGAGAAGTTCTGTTGCTTGACTGGAATTAATTTTCATAATGTTAGATGTAGCCCAATTATTTGGATTTGTACACTACAGCATGTTGTCCAGGTAGTCAGAACAAGAAAAATCTCCAGTTATTGAGGGAGTGGTGTGATGCCTGGGGGGAAAAAACTTTATTACAAAATTAATAATTTACATGTCATGAAATAAACATGACAGGATGTGAATATATGTATTGATCTTTTATTTAATCTAATGAAAAGATATTGATACCAGTTCATGGTTTAAAACCTTATGATCATTACCCACACACACACACACACACACCAAATTGTCATAATAAATTTTTAATTTATTTTTCAGGCTAAAGATATTCTCACATTTGAAATTAATGTTTACTATTCGATATATGATAATTAATTATAAAATGTGGTCTTCATTCATCCCTGGCAGGTGGTGCATCTAAATATTTACTGTTGTGTTTCAGCTGCAGAAGACAGCAGTCGCCTGAGGAGCTCTTTGATTAAAGAGAAAATTTTCAGTTCCCAGACAGCCGGTGTGTCTGTTTCAAGTCTATCAAAAAGAGGTGAAGAGAGTACACTACGAACTGTAAGGGATGTCAGCAGTTCTGAAAGTGACACGCAAACGTCCACTGTTGCCAATACTACCATCTCCAGCAGTTCAGATTTTGTTCATTCTTTTCATATGAAAAGTCCAGGACAGACTGACCAAGATTTGTCACCTGGGGACACTGATTTCACTGAAGGAATGCTTATACTTTCCCAGGCTCCTTCAGAAACAACAGGTAAAGGACGAAGTTTTCAGAGTACTGAATTTATAATGTTTATTATTTGCTTTGGAGAGCCAGTTTGGCCCAGTGGTTAAGGCACCAGGCTAGAAACTGGGAGACTGAGAGTTCTAGTCCCAACTTAGGCACAAAGCCAGCTGGGTGACCTTGGGCCAGCCACTCTCTCTCAGCCCTAGGAAGCAGGCAAGGGCAAACCATTTCTGAAATCTTGCAAGAAAACTGCAGGGACTGGTCCAGGCAGTTGCCAGCAGTCAAGACCGACTGAAAGGCACAAAAAACAACAACGAAAATATTTGTTTGATGTCTGGTGTAAAGATAATATGAACATGATAGAACATAAAACTCTAATGGAAGCAGCCATAGTTGAGATCTCTATGCATATTATTATGGGTGCATATGTTTTTGCTGATCTATGGCCATAATAAAGATTAATTTGATTTGGGCTCATATAATTATTATGTGATAGAAATTAAAAACACTGTTTTGATCACAAATTTGTTTAGATTATGGTATAAGTATTAAAGTAATTTGATCTTGTCAAATTCCATTTCCTCAGCAACATAGTTTCATGAAGTTTTAAATTCTGAAAAAGAAAGTTGTAGTAATATATGCTACTAGTTTTTATAGAACAGTCCCCAAGTATAGTGCAATTGAGATGAAAGTGAATGGTACTAATTTTCTTTGTGATAAGTGTGATTGCTTACAAATTAGGACACCATTTTGCTCTGTTGTGAGAGAAAATACTATTTAATTATGGTGATAGAGTTTATAAGCAATCCAGTGATTGCAGAAATTGAGAGCTAATTTATGCTGATGTCAGTGGCAGTTGGTTAGGAACCTAAGCAGCCCAATACAAATTAAGAAGAAAGCAAAGTATTATGTCCCTGGAAACAGGGAGCATAACAACTTCAGAATTTCTATGTTCATGGCAATATCTTCCATTCCTCTTTGTCATGGAGTGATGTATAACAGAAGGACATGTCTCCATGCTATAATTCTACTCTATCACATATGTAACAACAGAGCACCCCATATAACAGCAGAGATAGGGATTCAGATTCTCTAACTCATCAAAAATTCTCATAACCCATCCTCAGAATTCACAACATCTTGCAATGAAAGCTCCAGGTCCTTCCGGTCTAATTAGTTATTTCTAATGTGATAACTCAGGGGATAAATTTGCCTCCTCTGAGCACTGATTTTCACTGAAGCAATGAGTACATATGTTCAGAAACCTTTATCAGTTAGAGGTAATAGGTAATATATGCTGAGCCTCTGGTGCCACTTCATTGTGTGGAATAGCCTTGAAGAGGTCCTTGAAGCAACCTTCTGGGTGGTGGTGGTGGTGATGATGATGAATAAATTAAATTTACATGCTGCCTGACTCCCAGCAAACTGTGATTAGAATATAACATTCAATTTTTTAAACTGGATAAGAATTCAGGAGATCTTTTCTTTAAAATAGAATAAGAGGCTGTTGGTACAGTATTCCCACTCATATGTGGAATAACCTATAATTTCAAGGGAAGTTAAAAGCAATTTTTAATCTTACATTTTATATAATAAAATATCATTCTAAAGGAAATTAAGAACAACTTTTTAATTTGAAAATTGGCAGAGGTTTGTCATGTACAGATTTACGAGATGATTAGGACTAAAATTAATTCCTTACTGTTCTGTTTCAGTTGAAGAAGAGAATGGTCAGTCACACAGCAGCTCAAGTACAGGGCCCATTTTGTCTACTTACCACCTGAACAGCTCCTCCATTTCATATCTATCTGACTTGGATGGGGAGAGGACCGTACGAACTCTGAGAGATGTCAGCAGTGCTCACAATGTAACACAAGGATCCATAGCCTGGCACAATAAAACCTCCAGTTCTTCAGGCCTCACTGATTCTTCATACCTGTTAACTCCAATAGAAACAGATTTAACTCCTCAGATGACTGATTTCACTGAAGGAACAAGTACACATTTGCAAGCTTCTTCAGAAAAAACAGGTAAGGATTGAAGAGGTCTGGTTTCAGTTTTTAGAACACTATTTTGCTTGGCACCTGCAGACAGAGTCTTTCCTGCTCTTTTCCACTGAGCTAGAACTAGTACTGTTCAGGTAGTCCCTGCTTAACAACCACAGTTGGGACCAGAATTTAGGTTGCTAAGTGATGCAGTTGTTAAGTGAATTCAGACCCAATTTTACGACCATTTTTGCGGCAGTTGTTAAGTGAATCACATGGTCAGGAAGCAAACCACATGGTTGTTAAGCGAATCATGCAGTTCCCTATTGATTTTGCTTATCAGAAGCTGGCTGCGAAGGTTGAAAATAGCAATCATGTGACTGTGGGATGTTGCAACCATTGTAAATGTGCAATGGTTGCCAAGTGCCTGAATCGTGATCATGTGAGCTCAGGGATGATGCGACAGTTATAAGTGCGAGGAATGGTCACAAGTCAGTTTTTTCATCATCTTCGTAACTCTGGACAGTCTCTAAACATACAGTCATTAAGCGAGGACTACCTGTATATTCATATGATTTGCTACTGTCTAGAATCTTTTTTTTCTAGGAAAAGCCACATAGGTTACTTCTTATTGGTTCCCTTACTTAAGATAAGGCAGGCTCCCCACTCTCCTGGCCTTCTGAAAGGGAGTGAAAGCCTGGCTTTGCCACCTCGCTTGGGGCGGGAGGGAGGATAGTCAATCATGGGGGTTGTTGGTGCTGTGATGTGGCCCTGAGGAATTTTATCAAGACTGTTTGTTTGTCCATCCAGGATTTTATATTTATATTTTTATGATGCACTTGTTTTTATGATTTTAGTCTCTTGTTGTTTTAATTGAATTGTAAACTGCCCAGAATTGCTTGGCAAGATGGATAGTGAAAAAATGGTGAGAAATAAATAAATAAATAAATAAATAAATATTTATCCCCCTCTTACTTATCCACACGCTAATTATGTCACCTTCTTAGAATAGATCATCTTGCTACTTCTAGAAATCAATTCAGTGCCAAACTCGGAAGCCACAGTCAGTCATTAGCCTTGCAAAGGTTCTCTATTGTTTGGGTTCTTGCTGGTCAAGTGATCTGCCACTGACTCCTTCCTTGATATTGCTACAGTATTAGGGCCCATCATTCTCATCTTCTATCACAGTCTCCCCCCACACATACTGTAGTTCTTTTCTAAAAATGACTCAGAACCATTCAGTTGGCTTTGCAATATTAGGTGAAATGTCAAATGCTTACTCCTTCCTTCATCCTTCCATTGTAAGCTTACTGTAACAATGAGTGGGAAAGAAATCATGGCTAAAGGGCACTAGGAGTTCAAGGTGAGAAAACAAGCGCACCTTTTTCCTAGCATTGAGGTGGATTTCATTCCACTTATTTTAATGGATCATATACTGGAGTAATAATTCAGAATCTCATTCCTTTGTAGTTGAATAGGAAACTGTTTTGATCCCCTATCAGCTGTATATGGTAAAATGGTTGCAGCTTTGAAATCTCAGTGCGGTTATAGTTTCCATTTGCAGTGAAACTAAGACAAAAATGAATCATGCTTACACTTCGCTTGGGTTCTAATCATTAAAAAAAGAATTATTTTGAGCTAGAGATAACTATAAATGGAAACATATTATCAAATACATAGGAGGAGAATTGGCAGGGGGTGGGGTCAGGTGGGAATATGAATTTGAATGTAATAGAAAATTGGGCTGATTACCAGAGCTGGATTATGGTAAATGGATGAGAATATGGCTATGGATATTTGTGAAAGCTGGGATATTAGTTTCTTTAATGTGATGTTAGAGTAATTGTTTCAATGTATTCTTGCTTTCTTGTGTAGAAAATTCCTAAGTTATATATCAGCTCAATTAGTAAAGGCAATTTGCTTGAAAAAAGAGAACCATTTAATTTTTAAAAGCAGCTATTGTTCTAGATAACATCAGTAAAGTACTTGAAAGTAGTTGGCCATCAATAAACATTTTATTTGGAGCATTAACATACATTTCAATAAAGTATATTTCAGAAAGAAAAACTGTTCTCTTATATTGTAACAGCTAATGCAATTATTTCTGGCTAGTTCTGAAGAGATCTGCAATAGTTAAAGAACAGGTTTAATAAAATATAGAGAAGTTATTTTAAGTTATTTACCTAAAATGAAACATAAAGTCAAAACTTAGACACTTTTTTTTGAAAATAATGCTTTAAGTTAATTTCAGTAATGATAAAATATATTTTAATAGAGTTGATGTCTTATACTCTGCCATATGATAGCTGAACATAAAAATGAGCTATAAATGAAAAAAAACAAGAACTTCCTTTAGTTACAATGTTCTAATTTGACTGTTCCTTTCTTTGATCAGAGAGTAGTTATCACCTGAACAATTAATGTTTTATATTATAGCTGTGTGAATGTAATTGTAGAAGCATGTATGTGGTGCTCATTCAGCATATGGACTAATTTTTGACTATTATGTTTCAATTAGAGAGCAGTGATCAGTCAAGCAGCATTTCAAATACAGAGACCAGAATTTCCCATTCTGAGCAGGACAGCGCATCTATTTCAAGTTTATTAGACAGAGATGATGAGACCACACTACAAACTTTAAGAGAGGTCAAGGATGTTCATAATGTAACCCAAATATCCATTACTGTGAATGCTAACATCACCAGCTCATTCAATATTGCTGATGCTTCTTCTTATACAATGACTCCAAAACATACCAGACAAATGAATTCATCATCTGGGGACCATGATTTCACTGAAGAAGCACTTACACATTCTGAGGTTCCATCAGAAACAACAGGTAAAAGAGAGAGATTGTCGTGTTTGTGCCAGATTTCATAGTAATTTTTAACTTGGCTGATGTAAACCAGATTTCCTGTGGGAAAAAAACTGAGGCAACAGCGTCTCTTCCAAGAGTCCCATAATCTCAGAAAGCTCATGCAAACAATAGGATTTGCTATTATTAAACAATTTTAATAATGGGGACTTGTTCAAAATAATTTATGGACAAAATTTTTTTAGTCCTTTTCTCACATTCTCTTTTCCAAATTGTAAATCTTCTACTCTGATTTTTTTCTAGCATCAGTTCAGGGCCATTTCGTAGGTTACAACAATGATATAGATATAGTTTTTCCTAATCTGATGATCTCCAGATGTTTTGGAACAATCATTTGTCAGAATGGGTAAGAATTCAGGGAGTTGTACTCCCCACAAATATTCTGGGCACCAGGGAAGATGGATATAAAGAAAGGAAAGATGAATGTTAGTGATGACATGCACATATGATGCCAGGGCCATAATACAGTATATCTAACCGATCATCATCTGGATGCCACTGAGGTGGAAAATCTAAAATGTGCAGAGCTAATTCACACAAACTTTTGCTTAAAAGGATCACCAAACTTTCCAGCCTACTTCTGAAAATCATTTACATCTCATAAAGGGATTACCAAGATCATGTAAAATCTTACAGAAATCTGAAACAATTTTCACATTTTCACAAAATAGCTTATCAGAGTTTCACATGTGTTCTAAATGTATAATATTGAATGATAGGGAAGGGTAAACACTCCATTTCCAAAGGGCAAAAGGGCCTTTTTTATCTGAGCAATTCATATCACAAAGATGTTTTCTGCTGTTACATTCATGAGAAGGAGGACATGAAGATGTTTAATGTGATAAAATCTAAAAATGAAACTATTATTAGCAAATTAATTGGTCTAATTGTGAGATGTCCATGTAAAAGTCCTCCGTCGGGGGAGATGGGCGGTGATATGAATTTAAATAATAAATAAATAAATGAAATAGCCAGATTTAATATGAAATGTAATAGAAATGTTTCCAATAATTCTGTATACAGTAATACAGAAACTATAATGAAATATTACTTTTCAATTTTGAAACATTCCATAGAGTTGGACAGGGTGAAAAAAAGGTAGCAATCACAGATGTTCATTGAGAAATTATATCCATTCTATAGGTGATATACAATGTTGTGTACTTAATAAAAATATATCCATAACTTTATTTCCTTTTTTTAGCAAATACATTTTTGTTGCCAGTGCAGAATATATCTAAATGAATGCAGTGGTGTTCCTTAATATTTATTTTATTTTTTTTAAAGGTTGTATATGAATCATGAGACTGACATGAAAATTATATTGAAAAGTATAATAATACTGTGGGATGCGGTGGTCCCAATAATTCTGGTCCCAATAATATTGTGAGACGTGGTGGCGCTGCGGGTTAAACCGCTGAGCTGCTGAGCTTGCCAATTGGAAGGTCAGCGGTTCGAATCCGCGTGACGGGGTGAGCTCCCGTTGCTAGTCCCAGCTCCTGCCAACCCAGCAGTTCGAAAACATGCAAATGTGAGTAGATCAATAGGTACCGCTTCAGTGGGCAGGTAACGGCATTCTGTTTAGTCATGCCGGCCACATGACCACGAAAGTGTCTACGGACAAACGCCGGCTCTTCGGCTTTGAAACGGAGATGAGCACCACCCCCTAGAGTCGGACACGACTGGACTTAATGTCAAGGGAGACCTTTACCCTTTACCTATAATAATATTAATAAAACATGCTATAACAAAGGAGTAGTACACCCTGCTGACTGCACTGGAACTTCTCAGTAAACAAACCTATGATTCTAGTGTTAACATATATGGATTCTAGTAGTCCGAAGCTCTAATGAACAGAAATTTCTCATGATTGCTTATTCTCTTGTAGATACCAGGAGTAGGCACCATGCCTTGAGCAACTTCAATATAGAAAAGAGGGCCACTCAGACTGAGGGTATGTTCTCTACTACTGTAGTCAAAGATGAGACATTTGCATCTTTAACCAATCAGAGCAGATCCACAGATGCAACAGAGCTGTCATCGTTTGATCTGAAAAATACTGGTTCTTCTGTTATAATCCAGACCTCATCTGCTACATTGCAAAGTAGAAAAGAAAATTCCCCCTCTACTGGAATGGATTTCACAGAAACCCTAGAACAGTCTTTACTTACTACTTCATCAAAAGCTTCAGGTTATTCATCTTCTACAAAAGATTTTTCAAGTGAGTTTTTTTTTTCATTTTTGTTACTGCCACAGTTATAAATCAGCTAGAGACCAGGTTGTTAATTCATTCCCTGTACACCTGCCAGATTGCTCTCTCTCATTTCTCTCCATTTCCCTTCCTGTTTACATTTTTTGTAAAAAAAAAAAAAAGTCTATTTCAATGACCCATACGACTGCAGACATGAAGCTTGCAAATGGCACACTTTTTAAGGCTCACACTTTAACTGACAAAAATGTTCACATATGTTTTATTTATCATGGCAATTATACCATCCATTGAAACTATATGACAATTACATTTGTTTCACACAAATGCATGCATGTGGGAACTCTTCTAAATATGTGGAAAACAAGGTTGTGATATAAAATGCTACTTAGAAGCAGCACTTGCTTCTGGTTAAAGGGAAGAGCATTTTTCAGTTGGGCAAATATATGCCTTCCTTGTAGAGTCTCTTAGAAAATGCATTCATTGCAATGATCTATGAAAATACATAATAGTTTAAAATGCTATTAACTGTGATAAGTGAAAGTTGAGTCATTTCTGATTCTATAGTAATACTGGAAAAAATCCAAATGCTTGTTAATTATAGACATTGGTAACTATGTTCTGTATAAGATTCCTTTTTGTCATGAGCACTGATGGTGAGCAGGAGGGGGCCCCTATCCAGGGGGGAAAACGCATGTGTAGTAGAGAGAATTTGAGCTGTCATTCAAAGAGACACAGAACAGAACCGCCTTGACTTTTGCGGTTTATCTGTCTGGGTTTTCTCACACTTCTTCAGTTTGGTAGGATTTTCTGTCTACTGTAGCAGTAATAAAACACTAGAGACTTATTCCTCATCTCGGCGTGGTTCCTGTCTGTCAGGACACATTTTTTTTAAAGAACGTGTCTCTTTACATGCAAGTACAAACTAATTGAAAATATTACAGTGGCAAGCAAAAGTAACTTTGTAATCCACCCAGAGAGCCAGTTTAATGTGGTGATTAAGGCACTGGACTAGAAACTGGGTGACTGTGAGTTCTGATACTACCTTAGGCACAAAGCCAGCTGGGTGACCTTGGGCCAGTCACTCTCTCTGAGCCCTAGGAAGCAGACAAGGGCAAACCACTTCCAAAAAATTGGCAAGAAAACTATAGGGACTAGTCCAGATAGTCACCAGGAGTCAACAATGACTTGAAGGCACCAAAAAATAAAAGAAAGAAAATTAAAAATCTACCCAGAGAATCCAAGTAGTTATTGGATGAATCAGATAATACATAAATACAAACATCTCTTTATAACTATTAGCTAGTAAAAGATTGGTATAAGGCAGATGAACTGAACTCACCTTTCCTACTAAGCAGTACGTGAGATTAGCATGAATTCACAATAAAAATAGAAATTAAAAAACAATCAAAGCCTATATAAAAGGATATAGAGATTATGTCTAGAAGTTTAGTCCACAGCATGTTTCTCTGGACTGAGTATAATCATGCTGTGTTGCATTAACTGGAAATTGTTCAGAGTCATTTCTTTTATTATTCCTCTTAATCTGACTAGTAATGTTTGAACATATTGTACAAGTGATGCTTATGAAATCTGAATTTTTAATTTTATTTTAGGCTCTGCAAACCATTTTCAAAAGATTAAGGGATCAGATGTGGGAAGAAGATTTTCTATTGCTTCTACAGATAGTGTCTATCTATCAACCACATTTGTACATGGGGCAGAAAGGACTTTAAGATCCCTACCGGATATCAGCACATCCAATGATGCAGAAGATAACAACACTTACAATTCCCAAACTTCCAAATCTTCAGGTGGAAGCTTGACCTTGACTTCTGTGACTGAAACAGAAAAGCATAATATCTCATTAAGTGAAGGGCAATCTACTGGGCCCTTTACTGAGTACTCACTGGAATATTCCTCTGTTGTTCCTACATCCTTGTCACCAAATGATTCATCAAGTAAGTTTTCTTTATGGCAAAGAACAAAAGAAAAATGTGGACTGTAATCAATATTGTTTGCACTGTGTATGTCCAACACTGTAAATACTAGAATCTGCTAATGTGTGTATGTGTATATGCATATACAACATGCATTCAGCATATATAAGTAGGCATACATATATATCTATGGACATATATGCAGAATCAAAGTATCTACATTCTATTGTGAGCTATATCATTTGTTTGAATTTAGGTAGTACAGAAGTAAATGTGTAGGATCTAAAGGGCAACTAGAGTACATTCTGAGCCAATGAAATATAATCACTTGCAGTATTCCATTTCAAAATACAGGGCCACATTTATAATTCACTGTGCTTAACTTTATATATATGCAGCTTCTGATACTGAGCTATCTGACATTTTAAATGTATGTGTCTAAATTACTATTTCAGCTAATGGAAGCAATCATAATTCAACTAGTGGGCCAAGGGTTTTGCAATCTTACACAGCCAGCATTGACAGTTCAGCACCATTCAGTGAAGGGGAAGAGCAAACTACACAACCTACAATTAACACTACAGTGACTGAAGAGACTGAAAGTATCTCGTTATCTATCGAAAATTTTGACAGCTCAAGATCAAAACCTTCCTCATCCAAGACGTACTCTAGAATGACAGATTTAGCTGTAAAAGTTTTGGATATCTCTCCATCTTCAACTGAGGCTTTCCAAATTCTTAGTTCATCAACCTATTCTTCCTTCAAAAGTGAACTTTCAGGTTAGTTTTCCTTTATATCCTCTTAGCAGCATCAAAGTCAATTCCTTTCTGTTTTTCCTGAATATGTAAGCAATAAGCATTGCTTTTTTGAACAGTATTTTATTTGAAGTATCTAAAGATAAATCAGTAAAGCACTGATTGCTTGAATGTAATTGATGAATCTTTTTGCTTTGAAATCAAGTAGCCTTAAACGTTCCCAGTGAATCTGACATGTATCATTATATAACTAGTTGTCAGGTGTAATGGGCACTGTGTTCCACATTGGTTATGCATCTGATATTTAATACTGCTATATGTTCTAGTTTGTGAATCCTCATCTTGAATTCTGTACTGCAGTAAAGATGACCAACTTGCCAGTGGATTAAATTATAAACTATTTGTTTGGTCGTTTGTAATGAAAAAAGTGCAATGAGATTTTTTTTTCTTACCAGGTATGCCAAAGCTAAAAAGTAAAGATACTTTTGAGTCAAGCCTGACTCCTGGTGACTACATCAACACATCTTATTTTCTTGCCAATAATGTGGAAATGGTTTGCTATTGCCTTCTCCCAGGATATTTTTCAATTTCTCAAGCTAGGGCCTTAATAAGTCAGTAGGTTTCTCCACATTAATCACTTGGTTCTCTGTGTTGTTCCTGCATTTTCCTATATCATGACGAATACATCGGTACACTAGACGGTTCATTCTAAAATAATACATTCTTTCCCTTGGTTTAGACTCCTTTAAGAAGGTCATGCAACCAGAAGAAAAGGGCTATTCTTTATGGGACAACCCAGAGCTTCTTAGGACGTGTTTTGTTCCTGGCTTCTTCCTTAAGAAATGGATCAGAGCAGCTGGAAAATACTATCTGAGACTTTGGCTAGCCACAGCAAGTCCAAGGAGACCAGCTTCTACTGTCCAATGTCCCCTAGACGTCTTAAGAGTTTAATTCCCAGAATTTTCAGCTATCATAGCATTCTGGAGGGCAGACTATTTTGGAGCAAACATAAGGCATTCTATTATTATTATTATTATTATTATTATTATTATTATTATTATTATTATTGTAATAGAAATGGAAAGCATTCATTTGCATCTCAGAATCTATGAGAGGATTCAGAAGGACAACATGCCATAGTATTAGACATGGCAAAGCCATTACAGAAAGACTGATGAGGACCAGTGTGAATACCTTGACATATCACTTACCTGTGGAATGGTAAGGGCTAGCCATGTCCTAGAACATCCTTGCTATCACATGTTGTCTGGTATGAGTCCTATTAATAAAACATACATATTCTCTCTGACCAGATCTCAGAAGTCCATACCTGAGAAGACAGTGCGACAAAGGACCTCACAAAGAAATCTCAGAAAGCAGGCAGTGTAATAAGACCATCAATTCCTTGGTTTGGAGTACTCTGAGCTAGTAAACCAGAAAGTAGTAGTTCCAGGATTGTGGAATTTATTTTGAAGTATACCTTAGGCCGTCATTTCTTTCATTTTTACCTTATCAATAGAAAGTTTATGTTAATAGTTAATTATGCTATGTTTCTTTTTCAGACACTGGAACAGATTACCAACCAATGAGTAGTACTGACTTTGGAAAACAGACCTCTGTTTCTCATACTGACAGCACATACACCTTAACGACCTCTGCCAGGGGAGGAGAAAGGACACTGCTGTCTCTTCCAAACAACAGCACACCACCTGACTCCTCAGGAAGTTCCACTTACTCGGCAGAAATATCTAACCCTTCCAAGTCATTTTCAAGCGAGATGGATTTTTCTGAAAATTCAACAGAACCTTTGGCAGTCCATTCCCTGAAAACATCAGAATATTCTTCTACAGTGAGTGAACCACATACAACTCAGTTTTACTCAGAATCAGAATCTGCTTCCACTGGCAGCTTGTCATTTTCATCTTCCTCTACAATACTGTCAGAGCAGGATTCACTTCCACCAGCTCAGCCATCAACTTTGTTTTCCTCAGCCAAGTCCTCTGTTCCATCCTCTTCTTCTGCTTTCCTGTTACCATTATCATCATCTCCACCAACATCTCTAATGACATTTTCACCCATGCTGTCATCAACAGAACCACCCACATTGCCTTTCTTTCCCTCTCTGTTGCCTTCACTTTCTTCAACACCTTCATTGTTACAGCCTAGTGGAAGTCTTGAAACCAGTGTTTCTATGGCTGAGCCTGAAGGAACAACTGGAGCAGAACTACACATGACAGGAAGTTCCCATGGTGAATACAACCGCCAGACTACAGGGTATCCACTGGAGAACAGCACCATTCTGATGGCAACTGGGACTTTTCCTCTGAATGAAATTTCGAAACAGCCTGCCAACCATTCTTCTTCAGGAACCACCTCCCAAGAGGAAACAAAGGGACAGACACTTACTCTCCCAGGAATCAGTACTGAAAATGTACCCATTATGACTACCTCTCCACCATATTTGCAGGAAATGACCACTGTTTCTGAGGCAGCAAAAGCAACAGTGGCTACGCTGTTGCACACAAACCCTCAAAAGGATACTTTCCATTCATCAACAGTAACAGTGGGTGAAAAAATTACAAAAATAACACACACACCTGGAAGATTGCCTACTTCAGCATCAACCATGAACTATTTGTTCACTACAAAGGTTCAGTTGCCCTCTCCTACCAAAATATCTTATTCCACTGGAATACCCACAAAAATGATGGAAAAGAGCAGTACAACTACTGTGAAAACCACAGTGCCAAGGATTGTTATTACCTCTTCTCCCTACACCTTAACTTCTCACAAAACCTTTCAATCTTTTCCTGCTTCCCTGGTTCCCCCCAGACCAACCACAACTGTGGGTCCAGGAAGCCCGAAAATATCGCCAACTCCCTATGGAAAAGGTAATATTCTTTGAAAATGATGGAAACAACATTGGGCTGAAAGATGAATTTAACCTGCATTATATTATTGCATATTTGAATGGGAACACTTTGGATAGATTAAAAAACAGTGTTTCAATTTCACGGAGATCAGAAAAAGGCACAAAGACCCCATACAGAATAAAAATTTACTTGAAAATGGGGAAGGGAAATCTTTAAGCTATGAAAAGGCCATAATCTCCCAGATAAAAAATAATCATTTGTAAATCAGTTTCTTAGAAACAAATAGCAGCAACAACAGCAAATTCAGGTGCTGAGTCAGGGTAGCAATTTAGGCAAACCATGGATGGCCAAGGGGATGCGGTGGTGCTGCGGGTTAAACCGCTGAGCTGCTGAGCTTGCTGATCGGAAGGTTGGTGGTCGAATCCGCGTGATGGGGTGAGCTCCTGTTGCTAGTCCCAGCTCCTGCCAAGCTAGCAGTTCGAAAACATGCAAATGTGAGTAGATTAATAGGTACCGCTTCGGCGGGCAGGTAACAGCGTTCCATTTAGTCATGCCGGCCACATGACCACGGAAGTGTCTATGGACAAATGCCGGCTCTTTGTCTTTGAAACAGAGATGAGCACCACCCCCTAGAGTCGGACACGACTGGACTTAATGTCAAAGGAAACCTTTACCTTTACCTTTATGGATGGCTAAGAAAAAAGAGGCAATCAGGCAGACCTTGGGCACCCAAAGGTTTGCCTGAGGGAGAGACCTAAGAAGAACTGAGCAATCACAGTGAACTCAGAAGGCCAAAAGACTTCTGGGGTGGTATAGAAAATTCACAGAGAAAGGAAGAATGGTTTATATGGGGGAAAAGGCAGGAGCCCTTTATATTACAACATTTTGTTGTAGGTCCTATTATGTTATAGCATTATTTTCCTTGCATAGCATATTCTGACAGCCAGTTTGGTCTAGTGGTGAAGGCACCAGGCTAGAGAGCATGAGTTCTAGTTCTGCCTTGGGTACAAAGCCAGCTGGATAACCTTGGGCCAGTCACTCTCTCTCTCAGCCCTAGGAAGCAGGCAGTGGCAAGCCACTTCCAAAAGATGCTGCCAAGAAAACAGGAATCAACACTGACTTAAAGGCACAAATGGCATATTTCATATGTTTTAGAAATACAGCTGTTTTGTAATGAATTGATGAATTTGCTCTTTTGGCTGAAAAAAGAAATGAGTATATGGTGGTGATATTTTCCAGCTATAAAATCAGGAACCTTCATTTATAAATTCCATGCTTTTATGCCTGAACTAAAACACTGATGCTGTGGTTTTTATTTGTCCAATATAAGGTACATTGAACAGGGCTTTGTTTTGCAATATCAGGCACTGTGGTATTTTACCCGTTGGACTCCAGGAATGAGAGACAGAGTGGAACTGACTCTTGATAGAGTTTGGGAACCAGCAATAGCTTTGTATATGCTTTAAATATGTTTGGAGGAAGTGCTTTGAACCTTACACAAATAGCACCTCTCTGCTGTTCATTAAAACAGCCCACATTTGTCCTTAGGCTTTTTCATGAAAAAAAAGGATGCTTTAAAAAGTCAACTCAATAAGGCTAATACAATTCTTAAGACAACAGCATCATTTTCCAAGCTTGTCCCAGTAAAACCTCTTGGGAAGAATCACATCTAAAATAGTTTATCTCTGTTTGCTTTGGGTTGGACACACATGTCATGAGCCTTCATGGAAAATGCTGAATAGTATGAATGGATATCTTCAATTTTTTGCATAAGCAAATATGCAAAGGAATGCTTAAAAAATATTGCTTGGTGGAAATGTTGAGTCTTCCCTGTAATCACAAAGGCATATGCAATTTAATTAAGTGGAAGGAGGTGAAAAGAGATCTCAAGGTCATCTAGCCAAACATTTTTGCGGCTACCACTCCTGTCTACCACTCCTGAAAATAATTGTGTTGCACAAACACTCAAGCCTCATAATGTTTGCAATAGCCATTCACAATTACAGAATTCATATAATCACCATGTAATCTGAAACAATTTTGAGTACTTGAGTACTTAATTTTAAGTTAATTTTTTGAGAGGAGAAGCTTTAACATCAAGTGGCCAATATAATTAGTAGCTGGCACAGGCTATCTTCCAGACAATAAATGTGTATAGTACCAAGTACAACTTGTGGTATCCCAGTACTTGAGAAGTTGAAAGTAGTGCTGTGCCCAGCAAGCAAATGAGTTGCTAATTGTGCAAACCAGCAAACAGGCCTAACCCTGTTCTGCTATAAGAGATACAAAGCTTCTTTTGATCTACTCTGGCCTGTTGGCATAAAGAAGATTTTTTGCTAGTGTGATTGATCCCTCTAAAGTTTTCTTTTTCATCTGGAGCTGGGAGAAGGCTGAATCTTCAGCTGGCATTTCTCTAGTTCCACGGTGAGCAACGTATAGCCCATTAGGTTCTGCCAACCCCTAGATTGTGCCACAGAAATTCAGTGTCATCCATAAAATCAACATTTAGATGCATTTATTTATGGCCCAGTCACTCACTTTGCTGTAATTCAACTGTTCCTCTTTTCACTCTGGAGCAACTGCTTTCTATTGAAGAGATAGATGGTCATTCTACAATGACCATTTTAATCCTTTGCCTCTCTTCTGTTTCAGATGTAGATGGATGTTTGTCTAATCCTTGCCCAACTTTGGCCACATGCACCAATATACAAGGTTCATTCCAATGCATTTGTTCCTTGGGCTATCAGATGGGAAAAGGAAAGTGCAATTTGGGTAAGAGCCAAGGAGCAAAATAATAATAGCTGAAATCTTGTAATTATTAAATAGTAGTTTTTCTTACCAGAAATGCATTTAACCTCATTTTGCTGATTGGTGACCTTAACTGGCACTGTATATTGTATTACATTACCTTATATATAGCACTTCTGACATTTGTCAGCTTTATTATATAATGATCAGTTAAGAGTATTCTCGGCAGTACAGTTGAGCCTGGACACCTCAGAACTAAGCCTAATGTGATTTTTGGGCATGATTATTATGTTCAAATTACTGAATGTTATGGGATTCATATATACTGTAGATAAATATGAGTGTGAGACAGCTGATTTGACAACTGGTTCAACGGTCATTGTTAAAACGCACATATACAAACCCAATTCACGTGGGACCAGCTATAGTATTGGACATTATTGCTCATGTGGTTTAAACTAAGATTTTTTAAAGACTTTGAGAACTTCAGAGCAAAATACTCATTTGAGTCTCCCTGCTCTTTCTTCTCACTGAATCCTGTGTCATTATTCTGTCAAATGTTCTCCACTGAAATCAATGGTCCTGAAAAGGGGAGTGTATGTGAAAACTCAAACAAACCTCAGGATTGTATTTTAACTTATTGCCCTTACAGTACTGCCATGAATGAAAAGCACAGACCCATCTCCATCAAGACTGCATGAGAGTTCACCTGGTGATAAACTCCCATGGTGATAAGAGCCTTCTGAGTCAACCTAGACTCTCCAGAATGTTGGGAATGCAAATTATCATGTCCCCTTGACCACAGCCTAGGGAGTTTCATTCTCTGCTGATGCTAGAACTCTCCATATAGCCACAGCAAAATAATTCTATCTTAAAAACCTTTTACCCCCACCAATTCTCAGCCGAGTCTTTTTGTAGCTCCCCTTCATTCTTTACCACACAGATTACCAGCTTTCTCTCCTACTTCCCTCCCATGCTGATAGTCTGTCCAACCTCAGTTATTTAGCCTCTCTAGCAACCTTCCCAGACTGCAGCACCCTCCCAGAATTTTAATTCCTAGAATTTTGGGGAATTTGGGCAGTGGAAATCCACAACCTTGAAGGTCACCCAGGTTGGATAAGGCTGCTCTGGGGTCTAGACCTGCACATCTCCTTGGTGTCCTTCCACCAGCCCCTGGAATATTCCCTCACTCTGTTTTCTTGGCTATCTGTGAACACTTACAATTCATGCACTTGCACAAAGTCAGTTGAAGAGAATGGTGAGAGGCTGCAGAACCTTTTGCCTCTAGCCATTTGTTCTAATCAAAATCCCAAAGTGGCTGCTTTTTCTCTTATGGCTGGGAAAGGTATCTTTTTTGCTGTTGGGAAGGCAGCTGGAAATTTTACAAAGGGAAAAAATATCACTGGAAGGGAAAGATAGTAGCTGCCAGGAGTCCTCAATGGGCCAAAAGGCAGGTTATAAGTCAAAATAATTATGATGATACCCTCTCTTTGTTATATCCTTCTATACATGGTTTTTATTTACACACATACCCCAGAAGGCCTTTGTTTGCATCTGCTGTACAATATGCAACTTAGCCCATAAAGTCAAAGCTCTGACTTGCATATCAAATGTCATGTTTCTACTTCATCGCTGCAAAGAAAAGGCATAAGAGTGTGTATGTGCATATGCATGAGAAAGAGAGGGGGGATCTAGTTTTAGTATTAGCTAACAAGGTATCCTCTCATCTTTAGTAAGGACCTTTGTTGGCCAGTTTCCACTAACTGGAGGGACATACTCAGAGCTACATCAAATTGAAGGAGTTATCATAAACTTGGTGAGTACCTAATTCTCTGTTAAATATTTTTTGATAATGGTATCTTGTGAGGCCACTTTTGGAAGTTTTAATAACACCTGCTGATGCTCTCAGGCATCAGAGAGAAAAGGAAGAGACAGGCTAACTGTAAGAGGGCAGCTTTATGCCATTGGCAGCTGCTTGGCTGTATTGTGTTTTTGGTGAGTCCTGGGCTCAAGGCATGGTTGCCAAGCTTAGAGCTCTTGGTTGAACTTTTTTTTTTCTTGTTTTCAGCTGAACGAATCTCTTTCAACATTGCCTGGTTATTATACTTCAACTGTTAAAGCCTTAAGGTAAGAAGCATACAGCAGTGAAAGAGCTGGGGTATGGCCTGATCTCTTCCTCCCCTCCTCCTTTGATGTGGCTGGTGTGTTGCTACAATTTTGGTGGCTTTTTGATATATACTCAAGAAGGTCTTTCCAAGAGTGGGGCCTTTTTTCTCTGGGCACAACATTCCAATGGTCAGATTCAAAAATTCCTATGTTATGCTTCCACAATTGGAGGAGGAGGAGGAGGAAGAGGAGGTGGAAGAGGAGGAGGACTTTAAATTGATTACTCTCTCTTCAGGCAGGAAGGTACTGTTCAAATATCCATCCTGAGCACCTTTTCCATGGCCTCCAATGTCACCTTTTCTGAAGTAATCAGCACAGTGCAAAGCCATATCCGAGCCTGCAAAACTCCCACACAGTCCTGCCAATTCTTCTCTAACCTGACACAGCTCTATAGAGGTAAATATTGCAGAAAAAGGATTTGAAATAATTTTTATTTACAAGAAACAACAAAACATTTTCTTCAAAGCTGTCTTGGTTAAAGCTGGAGGCTTCTCAAGCTTCTAGAGGCTCAAATGCAAAGATCAAGTCTGTTCCAACACATGTAAGACATTGGTCTCATCGTAAAAACACTCTATAAATGGATAGGTTGTTGTCACTGTATGTGAGGCTTTTCATCTCAGAGGTACAATGTTTGAACCTGTCAAAATGACCTGAGCACAGTTCTGAGAACCAAAAAACAGGGAGGATACATGTTTTTTTTAAAGCAGTTACAAAGACCTTGAAATTAGCCTGGCAGTTCGATTTTTCAAGAGTGTTAATCTGTTGGTGGAGATCCACAGTCAGTTAATGCACTAATCACACAACTGCATTTGGGGTACTTTTTGAAAAGGATCACTCTGCTTGGCATCTCATGAAGGACATGCAGAGAAAACACACAAATAAAAAAAAGAAGAAGAAGAAGTACCAGTGTAGAAAATTACTGGGATAGATGTAATTCCACATCTTTAACATGAGTTTATCTCCCAGGGGGTGAATAATATAAAAAGACAAAAAAGCAGAGAGGCATAACATTTCCTATCTCTAAAAGTAACCTAACTGGCATTGTGTGCTAAATCTATGTGAAATTTAGCAATGATGCAAACTCAGGGAAGAGCAGGGCAATCTTTTATAGTCTCATCCTCAGAAAAGTTCATTTCAGTCAAGCTTCTTATTTTTAATGCCCGTTTTGCCTGGCAGCAGAGTCAGCATATTTTTAGGGTTGTTTTTATTTGGATGAGACTCTTAGATGCATAAAATTTAGATAAAGGTAAGAGGGTACTTGGGGATTTCAAAGTTTCTGTCTTCCCAGCTGTGATTTTAGCTTTACTGGTAAAGCTTGAAACAAAACAAGGTGGGTTTTGTTTTTCTTCTTTGAGGGATGAACAAGCATAATATTGATTGGTCCGTTACAATGACATCTCAAAAGGGAAGCTGAGTACAGAGTCAAGTAAAAGTTGTAGCTGTGGAGAAAGAATCCAATGAAGATGTTTTTTTTTTCTTTCCAAGCAAAGTTATAACACTGTGAATGTTTCTCTCTCTCTCTCTCTAGTTGGTGGTCTATGTAAACATAAAGATCCGGAATGTGACAAAGGGACTTCTGTGTGTGTAGACTTGGATGGCATTGCAGTTTGCCAGTGCAAACCTGGGTATTTCAAATATAACAAACTGGATCATTCGTGCAGAGGTATTGTGCTTTACACAGCAAGGTGGCTGGGACTGGTCTTTAATCTTTTGGTTCTAGTTCAAAGGATTTTATGCAGATCAACACAATTCCTTGCATTTCTATGCATGCTAAGGAGTTCTGCTCTCTGAATAAGTATTAAGAGCTTACTGGGTTTCTCAGTCCTTATTTAACTAGAGTGGAGATATATGGGGATATTGTCTTCTGCCCGCTCTCTGTGAAGATAATAATATTATCTTTTTGCACAGCCAGAAAAATAAATAAATAAATAAATAAAAAGGGAGCAGGCCAGGGAGGAGTCTGATATGCCTGTAATGAAAATTAAATTTTTAGAGATGACACAGTGCAGTTATTTCTGTCTCTGTTTTGTCTGCTCTCCAAGGGAAGTAAAAAAGTTACTTGTTCTTTACTCTTAGCTCTTTCAGTGAATCCTACACATTGTTTGAAAATATGAATTGTTTTTGTCCTCCAAAGTAGATAACCCACAATTTGAGCTATGTTTGTCAGAATAAGTTCCATTTGTTGCAAAACAAAATTTTACCCTCTGTGCATCTTCAGGGGCATTTAATTCTATGCTGACTGGACCCTAACATATCTAAATTTCAAATCTGATCTAGATTTCAGCAATGTGACCCCATTTTTTTCTATTAACAATTGTAGCCATAGCAATCTTTTCTATAATCTAAATTTCAAACAAAAACAGAAAAAATGCATATTTGGGAGATAGTGTAATGAAATTGGGTTTAATCCAGTCTGCTAGGGAAAACCTGGCCTTCATTATACCCTTCCATTTGATCACAGAATACTTTGCAGAACTCATTGATCACTCACGTAAACACTTACATAAATACAGTCTAAAATAAATATTCTAGATTGTAGATTTAGATTAGGTTCACAGATCATGCAAAGCCAGGTTTTTATAAGTATGATTTGTATAAGTTATAACTGAGTTTGGATATTATTATTATTATTATTATTATTATTATTATTATTTAGATGCTACCCAACTCAAATCTAAATAAAACAACAAAATGCAAGCAAAAAAAATTAAACATATAACAACGAACAAGATAGCTTGCAACCACAACAATTGGGTCCATACACTGAACTAAACCAAAACCAAATAAAGCACCCTGGGGCTTAGAATGGTCTTTGAATCCAGCCTCACCTTCTTCCGCCTAGCTCTCTGAAGTCTCCAGACTATTCTGTGATTGGAAGAATACTGAGAACTACTACAGCTTGTAAACTTCTAATTCCTCCCTCAGTATCTAACCCTTCCCATCATTAGATACGTCTTCTGCTTTCTTGCTGTATAAGCCCATTGTCTTAATGATTGCCTTTAGAGAAGTCCCACCATAAGAAGATTCCATATAAAAGAGGATAAAGTTCTGGTTCCTCTTGGCACATGTTTTTTTCATCTTCTACAAAGATGAAAAAAGCTATTGTTGTATTTCTTTTACCTAATTATTAAGCGCACAAAAGTATTGCATTCCATTGCCTCCTGCCCTCCTAACATTCTATGTCTTCCTTTCTTTCTGGCATAATGCCCAAAGCACCATGGCTAAAAGTTGATCCAAATGTTACACCCAGCTGTGGAAAAAGAGAAACACTTCTACATGGCAGTGCTCCAAATACATGAAAATGTGGTTATACCTACTATTATCTGGTTGAAGAAATAGGCTTTTTAGCTTGCAGAATATAAATATGGAGCTGCACATCAGAAAGTAATTTCTGTTGACTTAAAAGTAATTTCTCTTGGGTGGGCAAATATTGTCATTAAACCAGCTAACTGCCTGCTTTGAGCCAGCCAAACTATTGTTGCTAGTTGGCTGACCTTTTATTAAAAGATTTACCACTTAGCTCTAGTACAGAGAACAATTTTGATGGCATTTAACAGAAAAACATCAATTCAGACAGGACGCAACACATCACATTAAGAACGTTTTCCCACACAAATATTTTGTAGGCATTCACATTATAAATTCCTGTTAGAAAGGAAATTAAAAATGGGGTGCAATCTTACACACACAGACACACACACACTTGTTTCTTTGTTACATGTTTAAAATGTGTGTCTGTTTGTCTGACTGTCTGTCTTCCTCCAAGGGAAGACTCATCTGAGCTGAGAATTCTTACCTCAGCAGCTCTCCCATCAGGACTATGAAGGTCTGTCACATGAAAATTAGAAGGGTCCATGGTGCAAAAGGTGATCAAAATGAAGTAACTTGGGCAAATGACTTGCTTCACTTGTCTCAGTTACTTCACTACACACACACACACACACACACACACACGCACAAAATAAAAATAAAAACAGAAAGCAACAATCCGGAAGATCTAGGGAGCAGGATTCTCTCTCATGAATCAGGGATTTAAATTTGCACTAAGCAAACCCAGTCACTGATTATATTAAACTACCTCTGGCCTTTTATTGTCTGGGATCACCTAAACCCTCAATCCATTTTGTGGAACTCATCCTCCAAGAATTAGAGCTGAAGGGAAGGAGCACCTGAAAAAGCCAACTTCTCATTGGCCAGGCCTGGCAGTACAGGACACACCTCCCAAATACTAATTGGTTAAAGTGGCCAGGCCACCTTACATTCCTGGCTCATCTGGTCAGTGGGGAAAGAGCTAGTGCATCACGAAGCTTTGCCAGAACTCTCCTGCTACAAGTGAATATTGGGCACTTCCTGGAGAAAGTAAGTGGGAATTTTACATTCCCAAAATGGTGACTTTTGACTCAGTGTGATTGCATGCTGCCAGAACTATCAGCAAGAAGACTGACAGAGTCAGTGGTTGACTGGGCTAAGGATGTTAGGAGAATGGGTTATAGGCTATACATGTGCAATGGATAGATGACTCAGTCTGTCTCTGATTATTGCATCTCAGTATGCTACTGTAATGCCCCAGATTTGACAATGGTGGTGCTTAGACACAGTTGCTCTAGTCTCATGATGTGCTTAACTGGGTCAATGGCTGGGGGTGGTCACTGTATTGTGGGAACTCCAAAAGGATTAATTGCCCCAACAGCTGCCCCTGGGGGTAGATTGGCTTAGCGTTAAACTAAGCCTAGTCAATCAATCGTGTGATAGGAACTGCTATCCTCACTTTCCCAAGATCAAGACAGAAACTCAAAATGTCCAATGAAAATGTGCATATAGTGGGTATACGGGTGCTCTATCATGTTTTTTACTTCTCCTCTGTAGCTACATAGTGGGGTGAAAAATGAACAGAAGCAGATAGGTGTGTTTAGTGCCCCAGCTAGGCTACAGTGGAATTCTCAATCTTTTTCTTTCTCTGGCTCTGGCTTTGGCAGGGGGTGGGGGGCTGGGAAGTGGATCAGGACCTCTTTCAATGTGCTTTGCAGTGGCTAGGAGGGCTAGTAAAATGGCTGTTCTGACAGTCCTAGTTGACTGTACACAAACAGTGCACAAGGATGAATATGCAAGATGCATTGACTGGGTTGAAGCAAACCAATCAGGAGGAGTCTTGAAACACCTTTTCTGACTATGTTATTAACATAGTTACAAATGTAATTAAAAACCATGAGTTTTTGTCAGCTGCCCCTAGTGGAGTGGCTAGATCGATAGGTTTTTGAATAAAATTTGTTAGTCGGAAAAGGTGCTCCCAGACTCCTCCGGATTGTTTTGCTACCATATGACTAACATGGCTCTCCTCCTCCAGTGGACTGTAGGAATCTCTCCAGGGAATGACTCTACTGTATGGAGAGCAGTATTCAGTGGCTCTTCAATACTGAAGCAGGAATCAATAATAATGAATCAAAGGGAATATCTTACAGGAATTTCATGAATTTCACCATCAGTGTTTGGAATGATGAGAGAAAAGAGGAGGATTGAAATGAAAAGCATTGGTTTAGTTATACAGTACTTAACTGCTTGATAGGAGACTGTTGTAATAATCATCTGATTAGATGCTGCTCTCCTCACTGGTTGATTTCAGTCTGCCCTACTGCAGGATCCTTGCAACATTTGAGGTTTCTCTCTCAAATGTTGGTCATCCCTCAGATAACATTTTCACCACTGAAAGACTGAGCAAAGAAATGAATGGGAGCCATTTACCTATTTTCCCTATGTTTATTTTCTACCTATAATTACCTCCAGGCTGCTTTTCTCCCTACAAAGGATAAAATAGGGGTTATTTTATGTCTTCTAACCCCCCCCCCCCACCCCCCATGAGAAGTTTTGGAGCTGAGCTGAACTCCTGTTGGCTTTGTTATGTACTTTTCCTATACTGAGTCTTCAGACACTGCCAGTACTGTGGATTAATACTGACCTCCACTGGTCAATTGGTTTTAACACATTTAACTACTTACTGTATTTTATTTACATATATAAGACTTTCTCTGGGCAGATATTGATTTGTAAAGAGTTCACCACCTTCTTTACCTACTTAAGGATCTTAAACTGTCCTGACATGGTATTTTCTGAGGGAATTAAAAGAATGATACAGTTGATTCCATGGAACCCACAGAAAATCTGCTATTGTCTCAGAGCAAATCAGATTTGAAACTGATTTTCAGAAAAAGTATTTACAAGATATTGCCGCTTTTTAAAAAAGCGAACATTTACATTGTACAGCTAAAGTAATTCTTTGAATCTCAACCATTATATTTTTTTCAGTCATTGGTATTTATTCATAAACATTCTTTCTCTGATTTTTAGCATGTGAAGATGGGTATAAACTTGAGAATGACACTTGTGTGAGGTATGAAAAACATGGAACTATTTTTCCTTTGTTTTTAATATACTCCCATGAATTTAAGCCTAGATGGCCTCAGCTGCCCATGTCCATTGCATGGAGGAGGGCTTAGGGAGAATATGAGGTGGTCCTCCTTGTAAGAATGTCAGTATACAAAGTTAGTTGCTCTCAGAGGAACCATCCAGGATCCCAGTGTGGTGGTGGGTCTCAGATGAATCAGTCCATGGGAAGAGTGAGAGTTTTAGAGTTAGAATTTACAGGAGAGGGGTCTTTTTCACTCCATTCATTTTCTAGGCTATGGATTCATACTTAAGAGACTAAAGCTATATCTCCACTCTTCTTTTCAGCTGTCCATTTGGATTGGGAGGATTCAACTGTAGGAATCGTACGTATCCAGTCCAATGTCCTTACCTATTCCATCTGGATTGATTTGTATTCCTTAATTTTAATACCTCGTTCCACAATAGAATTATCAATGATAACACATCAATGATAAATCACATATAGTTATATAAAAGCACTAAATTTAGAAAATATTTACCTCAAAAGTAACTAAACCTAGGTAATTTAAATATATGTATTCAAAATTTGCAGTTCCTCCAGGTTTGGTTACTCTTTAATATAATATATTTATGACCTTGGTTTTAATATATTTTTTATTGAAACTTTTAAACAAAAAGATAAAAACTAACACAAACTAATATAAAGTAGAGAAAAGAAATAAAGAAAGAAATAAAAGAAAAAGAAAAAAGTGCAAAAAAAGAAAAAATGTTGAAGAAAAATAAATAAAGAAAAAAGATATAAAGTAGCTTCCAATATTCTTCACAGCAATTATAAGTACAAGTATATTTTAACCTCTCTCTCTAAAGTTACATCATATTATACTTCTTTCTATAAACTATCCTATCTAATAATCAAAACCATAAATCGCAAGTTCATTTTTTTATTTTTTATGCAAGAAGTCCATAAGAAATTTCCAGTCATCATAAATGTAGATAATGTCTTTTCTTTAATCAAAGAAGTCAATTCTATCCATTTCAGCAAAATCTGTCAACTTCACCGACCATTCCTCCATAGCGGGTCCTGTCAATATACTTATAACTTTGTTTTAATATTCTCTTTCCCCCTCTGTACGCATGCATGCATGCATGCATTCATTCAGTTTGGATGCCACCTGATTCCAACTGTCTCTGGTATGTGGAACTTTGAAAAGATGCTTCATTCTGTCAAAGGCTTAAGCAAAAGATTTATCTGACACAAAATTCTCCTGTGACATCATACCCACTTCTGATTGGAGGACTGGAGTAGTCATGTTAGTGTGGTGGAGAAAATGGGCTTATGTGCAGGGGTAGAAGCCCTTCAAGTTGCAACAAAATGCTTTGTTGGAGGATATGGCTGTGGCTCCCAATCATCTCACTGCAGTGGATCCTGGTGATTACTTAATGCACAATTTAAAAAAGAAAGAAAAGAAATTCAACAGAACCCTGGAAAGATGATAGGATATAATATGGGATTCTGATCCAAAGGCATTCCAAAGTCCTTTCTCTGCGACAGAAAAAGCTTTGCATTTAGTGCTCCCTAAACAAAATGATAGCCTCAAGGATATCTTAAATTGGAGGATTCAGATAGATTGGTGATCTGGTTCCTCATGGTTTATATTCCAAAACAAGACTCAGACATTTACTTGAGATCAGAAATTTAATGTCTGCCTTTGTAGGTGTCTTGAAATAATGTGACTGCCAAACCATATTGCCTTAGCCTTTTGAACTAGCCAAAGTTTTTGGACTATTCTTTAAGGGAGGTGCCCAAAGAGGATTATAAAATATTATAATCTAATATCTACTAACGTAGTTCAGAGTTCACAGCTAAGGGACTTTTTACAGGAAACAGGAAACTGACAGCCACTTTTCAGCTTATTGCTGAAAAAAGTAACAGCACTTAAAATTGTCTGTACTTCGTTTTAGCATACCAGCTTATCGCCATCGTGATTGCAGCAGCAGGAGGCGGCCTTCTGCTCATCATGGGAATCGCTCTCATAGTCACATGCTGCCAGTAAGTACCATAAATGTCTCATTCTCTGATTTTTTTTAAAAAAAACTGTTTAAATAACAATGAGAAATAAAACCAGTTCTTAATTTGGAAAAAGTCTGCTATTGGTTACATTGTTATTGATCAATTTGCTTTCCATGTTTAAAAATAGTTAGCTTTCAAGATTCAAGCTGACAGAAAAAAGTTTCAATCACGTCAAGAAGAACGTGTTGGCAATAATCAGCAGATATCCCAATACTGAATAGAGGAAATTGGATTTGGAGTTTATTTATTTCAGGTTTTTTAAAGAACAGAGTTTGATCTTCTTGTTTTCCTGCCTTCTGTCCAAAGAGCTTAGGTCAATGTATTATATCCTAGCAACAATTCTGCGATTAGTAAATTAGGCTAAGAGAGAAAGATCTTTTATAATCCTCTACCCAATGTATCTTTGAATGGGCATTTTGAACCCAAATTTTCCAGTCCATGCTAACTTTGAAAAGAGGGCATAGGCCTGCACATAAATGTATTTTTCTTTTCAGAAAGAATAAAAATGATATAAGCAAACTCATCTTCAAAAGTGGAGACTTTCAGATGTCACCATATGCTGAATATCCCAAAAATCCTCGTGTTCAAGACTGGAGCAGAGAAACCATTGAAATGCAAGAGAATGGGAGTACTAAAAACCTATTACAGATGACGGATGTTTACTACATGGTATATATTTCTACATTTAATAAAGTCTGGGAAGGATAGGCATTTTGCAGTGATCCAGAGACCTGTAAGGATAAAAAGCATGATTCTCTTATCAGTTGTTTAACACAAAATGAAAATACAGCAAACGATCACTGAGAAATGAATAAAATCAAGGTTAGGAGATTTCATACTGACTGATTTTGCTTTACTTGGATTGGCGGCCATGATAGTTTCCTCAATGAAATAATGTTCAAATTTTGCAGGTTGTAGGTATCCACTGCTTTGCCTGTGTATGATTATAAGTCTATTAGAATTTATTTCTTTGGGTTTTTTAAAAAATTTAAAATAGTTCTAAATTAGTTGCCAAGTTGTTGATTGTTGATCAGGAATACATTTCCTTTGCATTATTCAATTCCCAAAGATGTTTAACTAGGTTAGATAATAGAGAAAAGAATAGTATCATATTAAGTGATTTCATATGCATGCATATATCTCCCTGCTTCTTTGACCACTTTCTTGTTTTGTTTTGGATGGTACAATGTTTTCCACTTATATCAATATTTAAATTCCATGGGGTTGGAATTCAGTCTTGATTATTATAGAATGGCTTCCAATAGAACAATGGTGAGGAGGTACAATTCCCTCTGTTTCTAGCAGCCTAAGAAGCTGAAAGGCAAGGGGAGGGGTGGGGGGAAGATGCCTGCCAGAGAAATTCCACTTGTGTAATATTTAGTTCTGCCCATTTTAAAAAAATGGCAACTGTTGAATTACACTTTCCTTCTTTTCTGTTTAAATGTCTCTTCTTTTAGCCAACTAATCTAAGGAATCCTGAACTAGAAAGAAATGGAGTCTATCCCCCCTACACAGGTCTTCCAGGATCTCGACACTCCTGTATCTACCCTGGACAATATAATCCATCCTTCATTTGTGATGACAGCAGAAGAAGAGATTATTTTTAATGCAAGTGAAAAGGCAGCTGGAAGACAAATGGAACCTTTGTATGTAGTGTGTTTCCTGAGTATGCAGTCACCAGACAACTCAAATGTTGTCACAACTGTCTTTGGAAAGGGATTTTGAACCTGTGGAAAACCTCAGACAGAGCTGCCCACAAGGAGCCATCTCTAGCTATTGCTGAACAACCAAAAGAAGGCAGGTGTGAAAAGCAAGTCCATATGGCTAGGTGTCAGAAAGACAAGGGAGAAGCTCATTCTGCATATTTTCCTCACCACTAATTGTGTCACATAAAGTGAACATAATAATAGATCATGAAAGCAAAACTAACAAACACTGTGGATGACACGCTAAATCTGATGCCATTAGGGTGTATTGTGTTTACAGATAGTATCTAGTGCGCTAGGTTGATATTGCCCACTTTTTATGCAAAGCTGGCTTGAATGAATGTTATAGAAAGAGACCTTCCTCTATTGTCAAGTGTCTACTAGGAGGTACTCACAGCATGTTGCTCACCAAGTGGTGGAGATGGGTACGTGAACATGGCCTAGAAATATGGGATCCTCATGCAGAATCCAAGGTGGGGCTTTATCCCTTTCCAGAAATAAAAAATTCCCCCATGATCTGTCCTATAATTTGGTTATTGCCCTTAGCCGTTTTTCCCTATGCACTGCGGGCCAGTTACAAACAGTTATATCCTTGCATAGTTATGTTCTGTGGATTTTTTTCACACCTGCAGAATTGCTCCTACATCATTTCACAATATAAAGATTGTGGTAATGCGTAAAATGTACAATCAGGAAATAATGCAAGATAGCTTAATGTCATATATTACTTAATGTAATTGCTCATAGATTTCTTTATAACATTTCCTGATTTAAAAAAAAAAAACCCTTCGGGGAACTTTGATATCTGTTCTAAACACGTGCTATTCTGAAAAGAGATCTTTGTCAAGGTGTGGCAAGTTGTCAGGAATGGTTCAGTGAAATTTGAGCTTGACCATGAATGACCATGAATGGTGAGAAACTGGATGTGCAGATATACATTTGCATTAGAACAGTACAGAACGTCAGCAAATTGAACCGAGGACCGTGTGATCAATGCAACTTTGGTTCCTCAGAGGCACAGTGGAGCAAACTGTGCTTACCTTGTACAGTAGTTCCCTATCTGAAACACTGCACAAAAAAGTACTCGAAGATATCCTCCATGGTCATACCTAACTGTAATCAGAGGAGTAGACAATTAAGCACTGTTGACATTTTGGGAGCATACTATGAACACTCATGAAATAGCAAGCGGCTAGTCAGAAAATACTTATTTAGACAAAAGACCAGTGAGGTACATCCATCCACCAGTTTATTTATTAAGAATGCCTCTGGGGCCTGAGACATTGTCAGAAATATAAGTTACGTTGTAGGATGCTACTTTGCTTTGCAGCAGGCTAGCTTCACATTCATTGTTTTAAAATTAAAATCCAGAAGAAAAAAATAGGGAAGGAAGCTTGGTGGGCATCAAAAGGCTCCTTGTTGTCCCTGACCATTACGTTGGGAATCCAGGAATTTTAACAATTGCCCATGGTGTTTCTGGGGAATTTGATCAGTCAAGAGGCTAAGATAAAACTAAAGCAGCCACATCCATACATCTGAATGCATATTGGTCCTCTACTACTTATAGACTAAGGTTTTAATAATGGGAAAGGTGGAAGGAAAAAGAAGAAGGCAACCTACAGCAAGGGGAACGGAGTCAGTTATGGTGGCAATGGGTGCACCATTGGAAGACTTGAAGGATCAGGTTAGGGACAGATTGTCATGGAGGAAATCTATATGGTTGCTAGGAGCTGACACTGATTTGATGGCTCATAATCAAAATAGACTAAGCAGCTGTTCCCCAACCTATGCTGGGACTCTAACTGAAAGTTCTATTCCTAAAACACCTGCAACGTATCAGGTTGGGGAAAACTGTACTAAGCAGTCTGTTCCATTTTGTTTCAGGCAACGGTTCCATTTATGAAATGATGTAGGAACAATACAGTATATCAACATATTTATATTTAACTGTGTGCAGTTCAGATTGCTGCCTTCTGTATTGGGATTTGCTGCATGATGAACTTGAGACTGTAGAAAGCACTCCATTATGTGAAGTTTTCCCCCAAATCCTGCTTGACAGGAAGTATAAACGTGAACTATTGGATTCAGCAAAAGTGATTCACATGCACAGAATAACTTGGGCCAGGAGGGGGCGATTTGTGCTGCATCAGGACCACATACATATGCCCAAAGAGATGGTCAGCACTGCCAGTGCTAACCATCTGCTTGATAGCTCCATGAACAACATGGAGGGTCTAAGTCTTTCAAGCAGGACTTTGTTTTTAGGTAGGAAAAGCCAACTGTGTTCTATGTTCACTTTCCTAGGAAGGTGTCATTCCCTTAGTTTAAACAACTGAACCATTGCTTACACCATCAATTTACAGCACAAATTTAAACAAAAAATTTTGTCCCTTAACTGAATCCTGTCATTACATCCCTCAACTTATTGAGTGAATCATGTCATTAGACATCCCAGAGATTGTAGTTTTGTGCTAGATGGACAGGTTTCATACAGTGAATTCTTAGTAATTTTGGCAAACCACCATTCTCAATATTTCCTTGGGGAGAACCATAACAATTTCTTAACTTGTCCTAAGTAGGCATATATTTCCACTGCAGATGTAGTTGTCAAAGATGATAACAGTGGAAGCTCTGTAGAGATTAATTTTGTTGCCAAGCAACAAAAAAAAACACACCCTTCCCTGCATAAAGGGGAGCCAAACTAGTTATTAATTTATTTAGCTGAAATAATTGGATTTTTCCAGCTGACCATCTTGAATTATCATTGTTTAATATCAGTATGCTGAAACCAACATTTAGAAACCTAAATTGGGTTTTATTTATTTACTTTTTATAAAGGGGCAAACTTGACTATTTTGAGATTATAGTGTTTTGCAAAATAATTAAGGTTATATACTTACGTAAAGTAAGTCCCATCAGACCAAACAGAATTTTTTCACTTGCGGGCCTGGCCTTCTGATTGTAACATAAATGCCTATGAGTATGGGAACTTTAATTCAGGAGCGATCAACTGTGCTGCTCCCTCCTCACCTCAATTGCATTAAAAACTGCCTGTCCCTGCTTTTCTTGGTCAAATTTATAACTCAGATATTTTTTGCAAGAAAATAATAAGCACTGCTTTCTATGAAATCAGTTTGCTTCACAGAAAGTCCTCTGGAGAAACATGTAAAATCTTAAACCATTTGTTAAAATTATAACTTCTATATGAGTATGTGAAAAGTTTGAACCTAATGTTAGTTTTACATGAAATCTCAGTATTTTTGTTTTCTTATAAAATTTACATTTGTCACTTTTATTAGACCACACCCAAGGCCGCATGTGATACCTTCAGAGAGAAATAACGCCTTGCTGTTTTTCTCCATGATGACCCTGAATGTACTGACCATTACTGACTTGTAATTATCTATTGTACATTGTTCAGCTTTGCATATCTGTGAACATATCTTCTGAGTTGTTTTATTTTAATTTTCCAACACAGTGTTATTTAAAATCATATCTTATTTGCAATCTTCACTAATTATACAGTAATGTAGTTCCAAAGTATAATTTCTAAAAATTGGATTATTTTTATACCAGCATCCAACATATTTGAACTCTGGCGTTCTAGTCAGTATGTAAAAAAAAGGCTACAATAAAAGTATTAATAATATTTTCAACATGAGCTTTTATTGGTATAATCAGGGCCTCAACCAAATCTACAGTTCCTTATGGAAGAAAAAATAAGTAATTACTAGCTGTCTTCATGTAGAGATAGGCAAGTAACTATGGCAGTGGATTTTGAGATCATCATATATAAAAAGAACATTAATTCTAGAATCCTGGGGTAGCTGAGGAATCTTAACTCAGCAGATTCATTCTGATGTGTGGAATAACTGAATTTGTACTCGATGGTCTTCATTTGATTTTGAAAAGACCATAAAGACAGCATGAGGCAGACTTTCTTGGGAATTGTTCGATAACTGAAATACCATTACCAAACAGATTTTCTCCCAAGTGGCAACCTTACTGGTGGGAGCAAAGCAAAGTATTGGAGGTTCTTCTCAGGAACACATTGAATGTATCTATGGAAGAAGGGTACCCTTCATGTACTGTAACCTGGTCCCAAGTTGTTTAATGTTTAAAGGAAGGGGTGGGCAGGTTTTGGTGGCTGGGGAGAGGGCAAGCCAATTATACCAACTGAATTATGCAATGCTACACATGTAGGGGAGGCCAGGACTTTCTCTCTCCCTCTCTGTATGTGTAATTAATCTCTTTTAGGGTTCACACTATATTTTTTATGCTTTCCTGATACAAAACAAAGGGAACTGCACCAACACTCTGCCAATTTTCAATGGTGTGGTCTAAGGACTAGGGCTGCAGATCATTCATTCCTGATTTACGACTAAAACTAGCACAAAATTGTGCCTGGCAATAGACCAAGAGTAACTGCAGTTGTTTAAACATAGGTATAATATAAACATACAGACTCTCAGTTAATGAATTGGCAACATTTCTCTTTACGTGTGTTTATATGTATAGGTTTGGGGTGTGTGCATCTATACGTATACAATATATGTTTACCATAGGCATATGGTAAAGGCTTTTTCAAATTGAGCAGACATCCCAGTCTAGCTAACATCCTTGCTATTACCTAGATCTCTCTTATCCAATTACCAACTAGGCTGATCCTGCCTAACTTTTCAGACCAGCCAAGATCAGCCAGGTGCCATTACCTGCTGTGACAACCCTAGTCAGAGTCACTGAAATTTTGGAACCATTTTTAAAGGAGCCCTTCTACTATAACAGCTAAACAGGATGTTACCAGAGGATGGGTAGTTATAGCCAAGCTACCTCTGTCCAGGTAAGATGCAGTTGGTTAAAAAAAAAAAAAGAGGAAAGCTGCCTTCCTTATCCAGTGAGGCAATTGTCATCTCAATGCATCATACTGAGGAAAGGGGAAATAATGACCCACACCCAAGACTGAAAATAAATATGGCATGACAGCCCAATTCTTTAATAATATTTACTACTGGTCTAGAACAAGCTGGAAATCATTTAGCAAAATAGACGTATCATAGACCAACATTATCTTCAACTTGTCTAGAGACTTTGGACTAAGGTTTGTTTTGTTTGATTCCATAAGTTCATTTCTGCACCGAGGCGCTGGTCCTGTACTTCAGGGTTTGTCCAGAGAATCCTATTCAACTTGATGCATCTGGAGAAAGCTTTATTCCCTACAGAGTGCCTATTAAGGCCAAAGCCTGATTCCATTTATAATGTTTCATAACTTGTAAACTCCCTACTTCTATTTTTAGTGACAGTTGCCTGTGGTTATGTCCTACACATAAGTTATAGCTTTGAATCCAATGGAAATGGAAATGGTCAAATGCATAGTGGTCAACCAGGGAGGCTGCTCTTAATTCTATTTTGGTACAATAGAAACAAAAATAGGCTTTGGGCTCCTAGGTTTTGTTGTTTATTCGTTTAGTCGCTTCCGACTCTTCGTGACTTCATGGACCAGCCCACGCCAGAGCTTCCTGTTGGTCGTCAACACCCCCAGCTCCCCCAGGGACGAGTCCGTCACCTCTAGAATATCATCCATCCACCTTGCCCTTGGTCAGCCCCTCTTCCTTTTGCCTTCCACTCTCCCTCAGCATCTTCTCCAGGGTGTCCTGTCTTCTCATTATGTGGCCAAAGTATTTCAGTTTTGCCTTTAATATCATTCCCTCCAGTGAGCAGTCTGGCTTTATTTCCTGGAGGATGGACTGGTTTGATCTTCTTGCAGTCCAAGGCACTCTCAGAATTTTCCTCCAACACCACAGTTCAAAAGCATCGATCTTCCTTCTCTGGTCTAAATTTCCCTCCAGGCAAAAAGGACTCTGAAGGCTTTGGATCCAAAAGTCCTTGTACCCTACCCTTGCCCACAAAGCAAAACCTCTCACATCATTTTCTAACACTTCGTTGCATCTGAAAAAAAGAAGAGGCCATTAATGCTGTCAAGGAGGGAAGAAGAAGAACCCATTATGAACTTCCTCTCAAAGGCTGGAACTGTCCCTCCAATCCTAAGGGGAAAATCCAAACAACTGTATCCAAACAACTTCCTGCAAGGAAGTAGGTAACAAGTTTATTATGATCATTTGACCAGTAGTAATAAGACAACTATGGTATTAAAAATATTCCACAGATATTTACATCAACAAGACAGACCAAAACACACTTAAAATTACTCAGCCGTCCAGTGGTGGATAGCACAGACTTTGGCCAGCTCTATAATATAAAGTATTTAAGAGTGCAAACTCAGTGTAAAACTTGGCATATGAAAAAAATGATCTATGACAATAGTGCCAATGGACTAGAAGATATTTTTACAATCAATCCATGCAAGTCCAAGGTCCTAACTGAAACAGTCATCAATTAATCATCTGCTAGTGGCTTAAAATAGTACAGCTCATGGTAATAAAAGTTGCGTCAGACTGTGAAATATTGTCCTAGTAATAAATATATTGGATGCTAACACCAGGAAATAATTTCTATACAAGAAGTAATATATTATTCTTACATATCCTTGGCTTTGAAATCCACTGTAGCCATTCTGACTTGGATCTAGATGAATCATACTTGGAGTAAACCACTGAAATCAACGAGGGCTGAATTAATTATGATGAACATAATAATTAAGAGGGAACCCAGTCCCATATGTACTTTAGGTATACTTTAGTTATGTATAGCTAAATCCTCTTTAGAGGTATACCTAAATATGGGACTGGGTTCCCTCTTAATTACTGAACATGTTTCAGAATTAGATAGCATTTATTAGGAATCCAGTTATTTCTATGCATTTTTCAATAATTTTCAAGCTTTTTTCAACCTATGACCTAAGCTTGAGTTCATCCAACTGAACATCTGGACTGTGTGCATGCATCTACTATTCCATCTCTTTTAAAGGACTTCAGATACAGATGTGCTGCTTTTTCCATTGAAATTCATGCTAGAATACATGCAAATTAATGAGCAATAAATGAGTACCAGAGTTGTTGCACCTCTAAGGAATTTGTTACAGCAAGGCAGACAGGTTGAAAAAGCTTTTGCTCTTGAAGACCAGATATAACTGAGTACCATTTTCCACAAATTCAACAATTATGTAGAGAATTAGTGATAGAATCTTCAGGATTTCACTTCCTTTGCATAAATGTGTCACCTGTTTCTGTTTAGCTACTTACTATTGTCACCTAGATTCTTGGTGAAACATTGCCTTGTAATTCAAACTATGAATTCAGATGAAGGAGGTCGAAGGATTAATTTATTTCTGCTCTTTTTTCATCTTTGTTTCCCACTTGATGGTTTAACGTCTGATAATAATTTATACTGGGATCACAACACAGCCGAAGAAACTTTTATCACGAGTGCACACTCTTATTTTACTTGGATCAAGGGCCACATATAGGAAAGACAATGGGAAAATGGGTATGTTCAAAGTACTAACAGAATAAAATCCACATGTTTTCTTAAAAACCATCCATTTATTCTCATTAAGTTGATCCCTCAGCTAAGAAGGCACAGAGCTGCATAAACAGCCCATAATTTATTTTTTTAAAATAACTCTCAATGGTTTCCATCAAATGAAATTACTGCATAAAAGCAAATAAGACCATACTACAAAGAAAGTAAAAACATCCCATTAGATTTCAATCCAATTGTCCTTGAGAGGATGTCCCAGGAGCATGGGATGTTTCAGAGTTCTCCTTCTGGAACGGGAGAAAAAGCTTTGAGTTCTGAACTGGATTTTCCCTCCCAGCACCTATGGATACTTTTTTTTTTCCTTTTCTGACATCAGAACTTGAACATGGAGAGACAAGAAAGAGAGAACTGAGAACAAGGTGTGGGAGGATCATGGCAGGCAGGATTTGTTCATCTTCCATGCCCACAGTACAGGAAAAATATCAGACAAACATGGGTGCTGATTCAAATTCTCTTCCATTTCCTGAAAAAAAAATGCAGCCAAGAGGATAGGCACAACCTTCTATGTCAAATTTTCTAATGTAATAAGGTGGTTCTGTTTGCATTTTCTAACACCTAATAGTGCCTCTAACATTTGTTTTATTTTCTGTTTTATAGAATAACAGAAAATAAATACTGACCTTTAAAATAACATCTAAAATGTATTTCAGTAATTAACAGAGGACACCCACTGGTGCACTCAGTCACCACTATTTCTGAGTTCCTCAAAGAGATGTAGGAATAAGTAAATTAATCTATCTCCTGTTCAAATACTATTTTCTCTACATAATGGGAAGGGAAAGAAAGAGCACTTTTCAGACAAGTAGCTTAAATAATATTAGTAACATCTAAACAATTCTAGGAGAGCAATCCAATGGGGATGGCAAGAGGAAGCAGTAAGGGTGGAAAAAGACTTGAATCCAGGGCCCTGTTCATATTGATAGAGAAGAAAGTAGAGTGGCACATGAAGCATAGCAGTGGAACAATAAGGCCTTGGAGGGCATTGGAACCAAAGCCTTCCTACTCTGTTACTGAAACCCTTTACCTTCTCCAGAGGGGGTTTTATGATGGAGGAGCAAGTTGTGGGATGAACCTTTCAGCAGCCGCTAGAAGAAGACTTCCAGAAGAGAACATCTCTTTCCAAGGGCCAACCTTCATTTCTGCCTGCAGAAAGGAAAATTAGCAAAAATTATGCCTCTTGGGAACAATAAAAGTAGGCTGTGTGGTCTTTCAGATGATATTCAGAGTCCTTTCAGAGTCCGCCAACTAACATGAAAACAATCCCATAGCACATGTAAAAAATATGCATTCTCCAAATTGTTTTTGAAAAATCTTAATTGTATGTCAATCAGAATTTCATCAGAAGTAAGTTCTGTGGTGTTTTCTTTAATTCATGGGGACTTAATGACTATTTAACTAAACATAGTTGTTGTAATTGCTTGGAATGGAGAAAAAGGCTCTTTGGTCAGATAGTTTTGATTACTATTCTTTCAAAATCCAGACTTGACAGAACAACTAACTAGAAGTTTAGAAGTAGAAGTGAAGTTTTGTAACTTCTGTGCTTCTGCAACCACCTCAACCCCTTTGAAGCAAAAGCAATTATAAAAACATTTCCCCTTCCCATTCTTTTTTAGCTGAGGGAGGGGAAATATAGAGCTTGTCCCTTTTTGCACACCAGCAGACATGGGAACATTCAGAGTGTAGCAACCAGAGTAGTGAACTTCTGGTGACATTAAATGCATCCTACAGCATTTGTGAGCATGTTGTGGGTCTAAGTACAGAAGTAGAACTGGGACCCAAGAAACAGTCTTGTATTACTCCTGTTCAACCAACCAATCTATTATCAAATTGGTCTTATAACAAACAAACAAAAAGATTAGCATATTCTGCTCCTCAATAGGGGACGCGGTGGCACTGCGGGTTAAACCACTGAGCTGCTGAGCTTGCCGATTGGAAGGTCGGCGGTTTGAATCCGCGTGACGGGGTGAGCTCCCGTTGCTAGTCTCAGCTCCTGCCAGCCTAGCAGTTCAAAAACATGCCAATGTGAGTAGATTAATAGGTACCGCTTCGGCGGGCAGGTAACAGCATTCTGTTTAGTCATGCCAGCCACATGACCACGGAAACGTCTACGGACAAACGCCGGCTCTTCGGCTTTGAAACAGAGATGAGCACCGCCCCCTAGAGTTGGACACGACTGGACTTAATGTCAAGAGAAACCTTTACCTTTACCTCCTCCTCAATTAGCATTTTCATGTTTAAAATTATCTATTTAAGCACATGCTTAGATCAAACTGAGAAATGTATTAAGAGTCTACTTCAAGGTTTAGAAGGGCTTTGGCCGTACATTAACTTATATGATCCACCTGCTACTCTGACGTCAATTAAAATTTGAACTCTGTCCTCAACCTAATGATCTAAAGGAAGCTAATCTGAGGAGAGATGTATTTCCATGTAGGATTAGCAGAGAGACACTGCAGCTATGAAAAGCTTTGTCTTTTTCGGTATTCTGTGGCTCACCCTTGGTAAGTGGCAACCTTTTCTGGAAAATTTGATTAATATCCTCTGCTTCTCTTATAAAAGCTAAACTAAAACTATATTAGTAACCAAATGATTCAAATATAGAGTGATCCACTACAGACTAGCCATTTATCTACAAAGGGTAGACGTACTGATTTCTAAAAATGGGTGAATATTGTGGAACAATGTTGAACTGCTCCTAACTGTCTCATCTTGCTTCTTTCAAGGTTCAGTTAGCATTATGTCTGAACCAGGATCACTCCTCTGATAACAATGGAAATCAGAAGCCAAGTCTTGTTCTTGATTTCTGACTTATGGTTTATGTAATGGTTGCCTATTCTAAAACACTATCAGACTCATGAGCAGGAATTCAAAGATATCTGATTTATTAAAGAATAGTATGCAGGATCACAGAGAAAGCTGAGAATGATAAAAGCGCGCCAAACACAAACTAAAGACCCTCGGTGTAAATGAGATCCCTCCCCCTGTAGAATCTTCCCAAGTTCACAATCCCAGGTGCTCCTAACGGTTTCTGATGGTCCGCGGGAAAAGTCCTTGAGCAGAGCACATAACCCAAATACATGCCATTGAAACGAACACAGATACAGAGCTTGGCACAAGGTTTCACAGCAGCTCCCTCCCAAACAGAAACGCGCGTCAGTGCCTTGGCATGTGAAACGTTACAATGTATACTGTACATTGAAACAGTGAACATGACAAGTTTATTTGGGAGTGGCAAGCCCAAGATCCTGGTCTGCACATCCAGTGGTAAACAGACCGTGGACAGGGCTTTCCAGATAGTTTAAACCAGTGATGGGCCAAATTTTTGACAGTTCAGAAGTTTTTAAATTATTTTCTTAGCAGCCAGGGCCTATGGAGACAGGATTGAGAAGTCATGTAAGTGCCCATGGTTAGATTTTCTGGGTTTTCTTTTCTGGGTTTCAGGATGTCAGAGATTTCTTGTAAACTGTTTTTAACGAGTAAAGCCTAAATCAGTGTTGGAGGGGAAGAGGAAATTTGTCTCTGCGATCTTCGCTCCTGAATTTTGGTGGCACAAACTTGAGGAACTCCAGAACACTGCATGAAGCTCGTGGACCACCCCAGTTTTCACTGCTCTTGCTGGCAGAAGAAACCACGCAATAGCAACTGAGATGAATACAGCTGCACACCTTCTTGAACATGACAAGCCAACATTTTAAGTCTGGCTTATCGTTATTTACAAACTGATTTGTCCTGTATTCCAAAGAAAGGCTTCAATCCATACATGTCTTTCCCTCGTGAAAACACTCTCCAGATCAAAGAAAGTGTCCTTTTCTTCACTAAAAGAACCCAAAATGATGGGAAAGGCATCTCTGGATCCAGCTTGAACTAAACTTAGATCTTTTCCAGCTTGTCATTGTTAAAATTACTGCTCCATTCTAATTTTTGCTAAAACATCTTCACTTGCTCAACAATTTATCTAAGTCACAATACTTTTTAATCCCAAAGTAGTTCATGGACCAAAAACTTTCTTACATTTGGTGGTGGTGACGTGGAGTGTAGCTCCATTTCAAAGGCATTTTTGACAACAAATTGCTTTTCAGTAATTCAGCATCTGAACTTCTTTTATGAAATTGCCCAGCCCTGAAAAAAATCTATTTTTTAAACATACATATAGTTCCAGAGTTGCATATATAGCTCTCCTGAGAATATCAACATTTCAAACTGGGTAATGCTGTAGCTAAAATGGCCCCTTTCCTAAGATCTATAGTAAGTCTCTTGAAATTATATCCAAGCCATTTTGCAAGAGATATCATTGGTTGTCTAGTAATATTTTATTAAATGTGTAATTAATAATAACTTGATAATCTGTAAAATTCCATATCAAACACTCTTTTTTCATTCTCCTCTTATCTTGGCCATTTTGAATACAATAATTTTATACCAAGACATTGATAAATGTGGCAGAAAATAAAAGTAATAGAGTTTGGACTAAATGATTTTTAATTGTTCTATTCTGTTAAAGAGCAATTACAAAATATCCCAGAATTACCAGGAGATAGTTATCCACAAGTATATTTAAATTACAAATTGGTTTTACTTCTTTATGTATTTAAATTTATATCTGTCACTGTATGCAGGCTCCTGCTAGTAAACAATAGCCGTAATCAACAATATACTAAAGTGACAATAAAAATATACTAAGACATTCATAATATAAAATTAAAATCATAAAATAAAATCAATCAACAATACCAACAATAATGGGGCTTCTGGGGGAGGTATGGCAAACTGAAGACAGAGTCAACAACTACAGCAAAGAACCAAGGAGCCAGTGGGTAGATCAGTTCCATGGAACCTCTCCAGGTAAGGATAGGATGGCAGATCGCCTGTCCACATGTGCTCCAGACAGCTGCTCCCTGTGAGGAGACTGCAGGACAGTGGTTTTCCACAGGTTTGAGTGCTGGGAGACGACAAGATTAGCCATCTTGCTTCCAACCACGGCAGAGACTTTTAAAGAACACTAAGTTCACAAACCTCACTTTCTAATAACTTTCAGAAATTGCTCATTAACTATTTCTAAGCTATTAGAGACCTTCAAAATGACAAGTTTGAAAATGCCAGGTGAGTCTGCCTTTAATCCTGAATGAAATAAAACTTTAATTATAAGCTAAGAATTTAAAGAATCTGAAATAAATGGCAAAAAGCTAAATAAGATTTTGATCTTAGAAAGTTATAAATGGACTAAGGGTCCAAATAAAATTCAAATATTAAAATTTTTACAGTAAGATTTTGGAATTAATTAGAAAAGACAAACAGCGTCTCATTGGAAATAGATCCTTTTTTGATTTTTACAAGACACAACATAATTTCATGATTTCAAAAACTGGACACTAGAGGGGACTAAAGATTTTACGCAGAGGAAAGATACAGGCCTGCAAGATGGTTATGACAATAAAAATACTGAAGGAGACTTTTGAAGAATTGAGTCAGAAATGTCAGTAATGATGTCTGCTTCTATGGATATATATGTGCAAAAGATGTTATTGAAGAAATGACAGATGTAGAACAAATTTTATCTGACAAGATAGAGAAGGTATCTAAAGTGGCTTTACAACTGACAGGCCAAGAGAATGATTTAGAAAAGGATGTTTCACTGAATTTACAAAAGAAACTAGCTGAGTTTATAAAATTTAAAAAGGAAATACAAATGACAAATCAAGAGAGTGACCTGGATAATTTTTTCATACCGGATTTACAAAAGAGGCTTGTTAATGCCTTGAAGAACTCTATGTGATAGGACAAAGAAGAGATGAAGAGAAATCAAATCCTATGACAATATTTGAACAAACTAAGATTAAGACTGTTTGTCAGAGTCAAGCCTGCCTCTGACTCAGAAAGCGAAACTCCTTCTGAGTCAGAGGAGGAAATAAAAACTTACTGGGCTGAAACTGGGAAAACGAAACTCGAGGATGAGCCAACAGCACAGGAAGAGTCCAAGGCGCTGACTGGCAAGGATTTGGGGGAGGATTTGAATCCTCCAATCAGCGTGCGCCAACGACAGGCAGAAAAGTGTGCAAAAGAAAAGGCAGCCCAATTGGCTGCAGAAGGGTCCAGGTGCGTGAAGGATCAGGATAAAAGGCGGAAAGCGAGCTGCCGGAGACAACCGGTCCTCCAAGCCTGCAGCTTCAGTGGAAGAGTCCCTACCTGCATTGGAGACAGCGTCTGTTGCCAAAGAGGAATCAGCGCCTTTGCTACGTTCTGAAGAGGACTTGAATCCTGCCTCTGCTGCCATCAAGGATTCTGTATCCACCATGCCCAGCAATCTCAGCCTTGCATCCAGCCTCGAAACTCTGCAATCTTCCGTGCAGCTTCTCTGTGCCTTTGATTTTCAGTCCCGCGATGTGCCTTTGTTGGAGTCCAACCGTGCTTTGGGTGCTCAGCATTGCTCAGGAGCTTCACACTTACCTTATTGTGAACCCATATCCCAGTCTAGTTCCGAGTTCCCAGCCTCGCTTCAAGTCTCCAGTCCAGAGAACCCAATCCAGTCCCAGGCTTCCAGCCAAGTCTAGCTTTGCTCTGAGTTCCAGCCTTGCTCCAAGTCTCCAGTCCAGAGGATCCAGTCTAGTCCAGGGTTTCCAGCTGAGTCTAGCCTTGCTCTGATTTCCAGTCTTGCTCTGTTAATGTTTTCTACTACAGATTAAAGTTACTATGGTAACTAATCATTTTGGCCGGGTGAAGAGGTTGAATTCAACTGTCCCCTTTTCGAATGTTAATTTTTTGCACCTGGGGGGAAAAGAACTTGCCTGGACTTGTTTCAGTTTCTGTTTCCCTTCTGTGTAGGCATGTAGCTGCTCTCACAGAGAGCCCTGCAAGAATGCAGAAGCTTTTAAATATGTTTTGCTTTCTGTAAATAAAATTATTTTTATGGAAATGCCTGGTGTGTGACTTTTCTGATCTCTCCTGGGCCAAAGGCTTTCCTAGCAATCTGCCAACATGCTCCAAGTCTTCAACCTAGTCCAGAGTTTCTAGTCAAGTCCAGCCTTGTTTCCGGTTTGCAGTTTTGCTCCGAGACTCCCGTTACTGACTTCCAGTTTGGTGTGGGTCCAGCCCCACCCAGTGTTCCAGTGCCAGAGCAACTCAAGTACTGTTCCAGTTCGAGACCTGTGCCCACAGCTTCAGCAGCACCTTGTGTTCCAGTCTCTCAGTTTCCTTAGGAGGTCCTGTTCCACTGCCTCATTTTGGCCCAGTTGGGCTTGTTTGAACCCAGCTCTTTGTATTTCAAGGACTAACTTATTGTAAATAGTTATTAATAAAGAGTATTTTTGATATAACTCTGCCTGGTTGCATAGTCTGAACAGGACACTGTTAGAAGAAAAAGGAAGGAATATAAAGTTGGTTTATTTGATCAAGGTTAAAACAAGATAGGCTGTTACTTCTGGCTACACTTTTGGGACTTTCTGCTGACACCAGGACTGAAAAGATGATGCTTTATGGATTTGTTTATAGATAAGAGATGGGATATGGGATGAAAAGATAAATGTTTGTTATCTTAGAGAGTCACTAAATTTGTTTATACTTATTGTGATGAAGGTTGGAAGTCACTTCTTTATATATTTCTTTTCCCTTTTTTTATTTTTACTTTTCTCTTTCTTCTCATTTTCTTTTTCTTTTATTTCTTATTCCTTGCACTTTTTACTCCTATTTTCTTTTCTTTTCTTTGAGTTTAGTTTGTATTAGATTTTACTATTATAATCAAAATTCTTAAGAAAAATTATACACACACAAACACACAATACCAACAATAATTAAATGATGATGTCATGTCATCCACAATAGGGTCTCTGAAACAATCTTGTTTTTAAAAGCCTATGGAAAGCCAGTAACACGAGGGCCAGTCTGATTTCTGATACATAATTCAGGTGCCCCTACTGAGAAGCGACACTTGCCAATCTCCATTGCTGCCACTTCAGGGAAATGAGAAACCAAAAGCCGTTTCTCCTGGAATGAGCAAATTGGATCCAGTTGGAGAAGACTACCCTGCAGATACATCAGTCCCAAGCCAAAAAGTGCTTTATAAATTAAAGCCAATCCTTCAAATTCCACTCAGAAGCCAATAAGGATGCAGTGCAGGATCTGAAACACTAGTGTTCCATGCTGTTGTCTACAGAATTCGACAAACATGCCACTACATTTTGGACCAATTATAGTTTCCCAGTGTTCTTCAAAAGCAACCCCATGTATAGCCTACTGCAGTAATCCAAGTAAAAGTATGGCCTTTGGGGAGAACTTTCATAGACATAAATGGAGTATGGACACCCCTTCCATTAATCAAATAACCTCCTACTGCTTCCTTGGCTTTTTTTTTTCACCACCATTCCAAACGGAGCAGTGTCTTTCGAGTAATTCCATGTTACGTTATATAGTTGGGTGAGAGCATAAGGCTTTTCATGTTAATGTTATTTATACACTGTCATGTTTCTAATTCTTCATCTGCTGAATATTGCTGATGTTTAAGCTTTTGATTAGAACTATGGAGTTGGCAGTATTCCGTTAAAAAAAAAAAGAGTATTCATCTACATTTTGTGCTAATTGTTCCTAATTGTACAACCTATCCCTGTACAGGAATCATCCTTACTCTAGTTTTGAAGCAGATATTCATCACGTAGAATGGTATACTGTAGATGGATATAACAGGAAAGAGGGTAGGAAAATGTTTTTGCATGCATAGTATAATGTTCTTGGAATATCTGAGTGTGACCCTATTGTCAGTCATCTTTATAATACAAAATGTCAGTCATCTTTGCAACGCAAAGGATAAATCCAGAATTTCAGGAGCAAAACCCCAGATGTGCAATAAGGCTTTTCTGCCCCCTTATCTGCACTGCAAGATCAAGTAACCCTCGAAAATCTGCTTTTGGAGATTGTCAGCCCTTGAAAGCAGGGCAGGCATTCCAGAAATGCTCTCTATAACAGAATCATGAAAGCCTGTCAGAGTTTCTGTCTGCCCCATCTTATACCAAACTAAATCAAGATTATTTTGAGTTTCTTTTTCATACTTTCCTCTTTCTCAGAACTGACTAATCTTTTCTGAAGGTCTCCCCTTAATGGCTCACTCATTTCTTATCCATTTGCAAGATCAGGTCTACATTATCTGCCTCACAATTCAGCCTTTTTGGACATGAGTCCGGAAAAGTACAAGATCCATGTTCAGAAACAGCCCAAGGAAACCACATGCCAGGAATTGTGAGGAGCACTGTGTGATATCCTTCCTGCTTCAGCCGATGATATGGCTGCAATTGTGTACATCAAATGCCAATGTTGATTTTAATACATTTAGGTATTATAGGATATTACAGTCTAAATCTGTTTTTCCAAACCCCGGCAATTTCCAGAATTCTCAGCAGTGGCCATCTGAAAGTTAATATAGATCTGAAACACCAGTCTAGTTTAATTACAAATCCAATATAAAATGTATAAATGAATGAAAATAATAATAATTTATTACACTTGTATGCTGCCCAACTCACAACAATTCTAGGTGGCTCACAACAAACAAAGAAATTACAATAAAACCAATAAAAGGAAAGAAAGGTAAGAGCGAGACAGAGATTAAAAGAGCAAAAAAGCTTCCAGAATATTTATAAACATAGACTAAACAATTGTAGGACATATAAATAAAATGTACCTTCTGTTATTCTGTTAATGTATTCACTGGCAAATCAGGTATATATATGATTTTTAAAAAATAATATATAACGGAAAAATCTTTTGTATACATTTTGACCTGTACACATAAATGTCTACATGAGGAGGCGCCAGCTGACCAATCTTGACAAGATCATGAAAGATAAAGACATTTATATGGTAACAAGGATAAGAACAATGAAAACAATCATATTTCCACTTAGCAGTATGAAAAGAGCCACAGAGGCAAGATTCATGCATTCAGTTATGTCAAAATGAAAGAGAACACATTGTGGCTTAATGTCAAATGTCAACCCAGCTACTGCAGTTTGAAAACCATGGTCATATCTGAACCCAGTCATTATGATGATGTCAACAAATTGTATTTTAAACAAGCCATGGCTTAATGTAATGAGTAACTGCAGCACTTATTATTCGGGTTTTCAGTTATTTGGTTAAGTGTTCTACTATTATATTTACTTGAAAGAAGACAACCTTGACTTTAAATGATCTCTCTAAGAAAAGAAGACTACTGTAATCAGAAATAAACACAGACACAGCTGCAATATCCAGCTTTCATACATCAAATTTAGGTTGCCAACCCTAGCTGAAATCAGTCTTGGTAAGTTCCCCCTCCAATAAATATGTGACATAGCTCTATAGATGTATATGTGATGTATATTCTAGCCAGATACTACTCTCAAAAAAAAAAAAAAAGACAGGAGCCAGACAAAAAATGAATGTATATTAATTATACTTAATTAAAATCAACTGCCTGTAAAATTACACATTCCATTTACAAAATTAATCAGTTCCTATCTGCATATAGTGACCATTCTCTCTTACACACAAAAGGTTTTGGTCACATATCAGAACATCCTAATATACACACTTTCATCCCTGCTTTCAGCTGAGACAGCAAAGTAAAAAAGATGAACACAGCATGGAAATGGAAGAGCTTCTCTGAGAAGGGAAAGGAAGAGAAAGCAGGGAGCAAAACTCAGGGATGCCGCATCAATGAGAAGAGATAACTGAACAGGGAAACAGAAACTCTGGTTTGGTGTTATGAAAAAGTTAAATTCACTGGGCAAACAGCCCCTCCCAAGCAACAGCTAATCTTTAGGCTAAATTTCAAAAGCACAGGCTCTGCAGCAGCATTTTTGCTGTCATTTGTACTTCTTGCTCATTCCTCTGTTTTCAACAGTGTCTTCTATTCTTATCAGGGTATGTAAGGCAAGCCTCCCAATCCATGATTGATTATTTGGCGAAAAACATTGATCCTCCTGTTGGTAAGTAAGATTTATTTGTCTAGGGTCTGCATAGTTATATCAGCCATCGAATGAATCTACTATCTGTAAAATGCCCCCCACCCAAATTCATTTTTAAATAGAATTGCATAATTCAGAGGGATACGGTAAATGCATAACTGCATTTGTTCCCCCTTTTAAGAATTTATTTTTTTACTATAGCATTTAATAGCTTTTAACATAGACTGTCATACTTTTAATGAAGTCATGTGAATTCATAATTAACAACTGAAGAAGTATAGCCCAGGTTTAGATAGATCGTTTGAAGTTAGAACTGGAGTTAGTATTAACATGCTGTGCAGGTTTTATGTGAGAGAACAGGAGAGGAAGAAAAAGCCTCTAGCATCATCTTTATTTTCCAACACAACACCCCCTTTTCACTTGATGGCAACTTTAAAAGGAGGATCGCTGTAGCCTACTGCTTTGTTTGGTAGTTTGCCCAATTCCCTAGAGGAAAAAAAAGTTAAAGGTAAAATGATGTGGCAGAGCATATCTCTGGGGTTTAGAGGGAAAGGTGGAGTGAAAGCAGGAGGCAGGAATAAGGAGCAAATAAATAAAATCAGGAGCAAAAGCCAAGAATACAGACATGATGGTTGCTTAAGCAAAGCTAAACTGCAACTTTTAGTTCTTGCTATCCAGGAGAAGATCCAGTGGTCCGCCTGTTCAGCAGTGTCAGCCCAAGGCCTGAGAAGACCAACCTGTTTAGGCAGATGATGATGAACCTTATTAATGAATTTATTTTATGTTGTTTTTACTTTAGAAAAGTGTCCTAATCAGACTTCTATCTATGGTGCTACATGTATCAAGCTCTATGACACGACTATCTATCGGTGTCCTTATGGATTCTACTATAACTCAGCTTGCCAGCTAGGTGAGTTATATGTTGGTCTTTTGGGCGCCTCTCTTACAATGCATAGGACACTTTTGTTATGGTGTTTCTGTTAGGGTTTGTCTACTGTTGCCGTTGAATCTGCCTGGAAAAAAAATTCATTATGAATCTGTTGGAAACAGAGAGTGAACCATTTCTAGCAGTTCAAAAACTTTATAACCTCACACTTGGGAACCATAACATCTGCCTGAAAGATCTTAACAGTGGCAGGTATTTATTTGCCTTCTCTAATACAGAAAAAGACCCTTGGTTAGTTCTAGCACTTTTCTAGGGCTTGATCTCCAGAGATCTAATTTATTCCTTCCAGGCTTTTGAAATCTGACAAATATTCCCATCTACAGTATGTAAAGGTTTTAACCTACACCATGCTATTTGTATTTATCTGTTATGGATGTTTATGGTGCACTGGTTCTTTAAAAACAGGCAACCAACCTTACTTTTAGCCATTTTTCAATGCACTAAGCTTTAGGGCCCAAAAATGACTCCTTAGCCCCTGTGTTGTGGGGAGACAAACTGTACCATTGATATAGAAGGTTTCTCTGCTGGTCTATCTCCAAATTAGGGTCAAGCCCCTACCAGCAGAGTGCAACCCAGCAAGAAAGATTCATGATAAATATCATTAGTTTAGTGTCAAGAAGATATGGGGTTAACATACAGAATCTTGGAAAGTTCATAAGCCAAAACTCTAGCCTTCATCTATTAGTTAAATCATTAGGGTGAGAGTCTCTGAGAGCCTGCTTCCAGAATGGTAGGTCAAAGAACTAAATACCATTTTTTTTAGATAAGACTGGCCTGGAATATCTATCTGCCCATCATTAATAATGTTTTGAGATATTCCCATTTCTTTCCTAGCTCCAGAAGTTTCATTTACACTTTGGGGTAAAATTCCATTTTAGTCAAGGCCAATACTACAGAATTCAGGTCACTATTAAATAGTGGGGAAGCCAAAAAAAATCCCTGCTTCACTCCTTTCTGTATAGGAATTTCAGTGACACAACATGAACCCCATCATTATATGCTTTCATCCCAACATATGACACAAGTAAGTAATTTATTTGCAGAGTTTGTTTTCTGATGTCATGACACGCATTTCATTACTCCCCCATAAATGCCTATCATAGCAGTCTCTGATCAATTAAGGATTCAATTCATTTCTATCATATTTTGTTCCTGGGGAACAAATGAGCCAAATGTCTTTAAGGTCACAAATGCCTCATCAAATATTTTATGAGTAGTTTTTTTTTTAATTTATTGTTCAAATTTAATTACTGCCCATCTCTCCCAAGAGAGGGACTCTGGGCAGTTCAAGTGGAGATATCAAGTTATCTCCACTTGATATTATAATACATAATATAATACTGATCTAGCATTGCTCTCCCTTCTCTGAAACCTGCTTGCTCTTTGGGGGAGACATTTTCTTGCTGTAGCCAGTTTGAAAGTTTCCAGAAACTTTCAAGAAGTTTCTGGAAATGCATTTAATTTGCTGCTCATGTTTATGTTGTTGATTTATTGGGTGGTTGCTCACCAGATAAGTTTTGACCCACTGTTGTAGGTGTTACCTATGATGGATCAACTCCAGCCCTGAGGGAGCTACATCATGCTGGGTGAATAGAGTTGTCAGGATAGGGCCCCCCCAGCCCACATTTGTTTTCAGCAATTTGAGGAGAATCAAGTCTCCTTCAGACAGTTTCCTATTTTTTAATTGCCCCATTAATGTGTGATGTTTTAAAACAGGATGCAGGAGGCCAGTTTAGAATGCAATTTTACGGTGGGAATGCAGCCCATGAAATTGACCTGCTGTAAATTCTGTATATTTTAAAAACTGCTATTAAGTTTGCTTTACTCTAACACACTCCCGGTCAAATCAGACTTTGGTTTAATGAGAGAACATCTGCTCTGTGTCAGCTATTAGAAGATGTTGTTGTATATTAAGTGTAAACTGTGATATGAATTCAGAGCCTTTTCAGTTAAGGACTTTCACATAGAGCAGATTTTGAGCTTAAAAAACTCCTCTTGCCACATCTTCCCTCCCCTTTTTGGTGGAGGACGGGGTTTATTTAATCCAAGTAAGCTTCTTCCTTCTCGGTTACCTATGAACCAGCCCTTCTGGAGTGTGGGCTGATCCCTAGCACTTAAACCTGACAGCAGTAACAACTGTGAGGACACATGACTGTGCTAAAAGAAGAGACTGATTTCACTGGTTATGTGAAACCATGACAGAGTTAATGATGATAGTCCTCCATGTTACCCCAAAACTGGATTCTTCATTAAGATTGCATTCAGCTGATTCATTCAAAATGCATAGACTGAGTTTTTCTGCCATTTGGTGAAAAGTGCCAGACCCCATAATAGCCTTATCTTTGGACTGTTGAATTTGAGAGCAAGGTGTACCAACCGTAATTCAACTGGCCATTTTAAACAATAAGAAAGCTGGGATTGTGTGGGTCCTGCTGCAAAGGGGGAAAACGCTCTGCCTGATGTCCAAGGTATGTCTGTATCTTTTTGATGACACGATCAACTGTATCTTCAAAAAACAGATCATAACTTCATTTATAAAAAAAACTGAAAGGATGTCTTCAACTCAGGTTTGGTAATCTACTGTGGTTATATCTCTAAATCCTCATTTGAACTCCAACAATACATGCTGTTTCTTGGGAATCTCACAAGACCTGAATTTGTACATTTTGCTCCGTCTTCCATGTGTTGTCTGATGCTGGGCAAAGCCAAATGTATGGTTATATAATGAAATTGTACTCTTAGCTGCTGGCTACAGGTAATAAAATGCTGATTGTCCTGATATTGTATGAATATGTGTTCTGCTGTAATTTCAGGAAGAGTATTCACAGGACAAGTGCCTCTGAATGTCCCATATCATGACTCTATGGAAAACAAAGAAAGCCAAAATTATATAGAATTATATGATAATCTCACTCATTTTGTAAGTTCACTTTTTCTATCTTTTCTATTTTCTCAAAATAGATGCAGATCTATATTTCTTGCACCCATTCATAGCAACAGCTGAATTATACAGAGAAAAATTGTTCTGATTATGTTTTTTGTCATACTCATTACATCCAAAATTTGCATTTTAATATCTGATTCTATTGAAATTAAGGCTTCCTATGATATTAAACATTTGAGTTTGATCACATGTTATTAAAGCTTACTTAATACATACAAAATTCAAAATAAAACTAATATAAAAATAATACATTTATTACATATATAAAGTAGTAATACATTTCTGTACAATATAAACAGTTTTCAAACATTTTAGTATGCAGTTAAACCAAGCAGTTATTAGGAGTAGGAATGGATTGATCTAAGTGAGGTGAAAACCTGTAGAAATCTTATTATCACTTCATGCAGGACACCAGTGAATCTAGACCCGGTATAAAAATTATCCCAAAGAGGGCCAGTTCAGAGCTTTGTGAAAATGCCTATCTATCTTTGCACATATTTTAGTTGGGAACATCATTTTAAAATTGAACTATTCTTTTAGATCAATTGTTATAATATCTTGGAACAATCCAGGTTTGCCCATGCTAAACTCTAGTGTGATGAAGACAACCTGCTGTTAGCTTTGGCCTACATGCCTCTCTCCCCACTTCTCCTTTGGAACAGCAATGGCAATCAGAAGAGTCTGGGTTTGTTAACTGAGTTTAATCTTATGTCCAAATCCTAGACTGTGGTTACTCTTAAATATGGATAGTGAAAATAGACCAGTTGCATAAGTCATAGTTTGAAATTAGGTCCACTAATCATAGGTAAACTAACCCCAGTTTGGTTAGATTTGGACATCATGAGAAGCTGTGGCTGGTCTAAAACAGAACAGACTTCTGAACTTCTCTCTATACTCGAGGGGGAAGAGGGGTGTATCTTTTCCTCTTAAGGTTAAACCATGTTTTGGTATCATGGGTGAATTCAAGCTCATATTCATCTTTATTCACATCTCCTTTTACAAAATACTATAGCTTGTATCTGCTGAGCTGTTCCCTTCCCCATTCATTTTTTAAATTCCCAACTTTGATACTCAGTTTAACTGTTACTTGTTTTGTATTAAACTTTTACAGTTCAACAAAACTTTTGAAGGAAATGATCTTCAAGAAATAACCATTTTTAGTGTGAAGTAAGTGTGGTGGGTTTGTTGAGATATATATATTGTATATATTTTTATACATATTCTGTATGTATATGAGAATGGAAAACAAGTGAGTTCTTAAGTACAGGTAGTCCTCACTTACCCACCGCAATTGGGACTGGCAACTCTGTCGCTAAACAATGCAGTCAAAAAGTGAAATATCATGTGACCGTGCCCAACTTATGATGGCAGTGTGTCAGTTCTGGCTGCAGTTGTTAAGCAAATCATTGTGGGTCGTTAAGCTCAACATCATGTGACCATGACTTAGGATTTCCTGCCAGCTTCCCCACTGACTTTGCTTTTTGGAAGCCAGCTGTGAAGGTTGCAAATGGTGATCATGTTTCTGTGGGATGCTGCAACCATTGTAAATGTGCACCAGTTACCAAGTGCCTGAATCATGATCATGTGACTGCAGGGATGCTGAGACGGATGCAACTTCAAGGACCAGTTTTCTCATTATTCAGCACAGCTATAACTTCAAATGGTCACTGAATAAGTAGTCAGTAAGTGATGACTACCTGTAAAAGGTCTCTGTGAAGAAGAGAGTTGTAGCCAGAACGTCAACCCTGCCTTTTCCAGGATATTCCTTTTCATCCTAATCTCCACAAAGGATTTCTGTTCCAAAGCCTCCCTTCAGTTATTTTTTTCAAAATGTGGGGGGTTTTTATGTGTAACTGTTGCTGCCTTGGCTATTTACAAAAAGGGCCATTTTTTTCTGCTCAGGCAGCTCAAGCTTGAATAGACCTGCTGCATCTCCATTTCCCATTGCAGCACAACTCTCTCTGTGTGACTTTAGATGGTTGGGGGACTTGGGTTTGCAGATTTTTTATGGAATGGCTGCTTTGGTCTTAAACATTGTTTTAATTAAACTTAAAAGAATGTTATTAAAATACTGGAATTAATAGCACCTTTTTAAACATGTGTGTGTGTGAAAATACTTTTTCAGATTATCTTCAGCAACTTCTCAAAGGCTGAATAAGGCAGAAGACAAAAATAAGACTACAGTTACACTGATCATTGTGTTTGAACGAATGGCAAATATGACATCTGTGGCGTTGGAGAAGGCTGTAAGGAATTCTGTTGTTCCAAGTATCATCAATAACTCGTTATTTCAATGTATGTACATACTAAAACAGTTGATTCAATCCTTCATCAGTGTTATCAAAACTACTATAGAGTCCCCAAAGTGCTGACTCTGGATCAGCTCCAGATGGTTGGATTCCATATGCCACCATCCCCAGCTGCCATGGCAACCAACCAGGACCACCCATCATAAACTTTTTTACTTTGATTAGAACAACCCTGAAATTAGTCAAGCTATGGCTGGGTTCATTTATTGCATTAAGCCATGGTTTTGTTTACAACTATAATTTATCACATAACCACAATCAACTGGGTTCACCTATACAACTTCAGCTGATTTAGCACAATATGTGAATACAGCTTGGGATCATCTAAGTTCAGTTCTCCTGTATACTAGGTAGGGCACTGAAAAGCAGTAGCCAGCTGACACCATTTCTTTACTCTTTTTCCAAAATCAAAGGCGGCTTCACACATCACACTAAGCCATAACATGACTTGTATGTTTTTTGGTTTAGTATGATATGCAAACCCAGACCATTGCAGTTTGTAAATTATGGCTTAGGGCAATAGATATACATATAGAGATATAGATATAGATACATACACACACACACACACCCCAAGCCATTTTAGCTTGTTCAACAAACCATAGCTAAAGCAATCACATCTTAGTGTGATATATAACCAGCATTATCTATTGAGTGGAAGCAATGCAGGTTACTGTTTCTAAATATTACATATTGCTGCATTTCCTACCTCTTGCTTAAAACAGGCTGCTGATGGTTGGAGGGGCCGGCATGATTATTAATGGAATGGAGATCAGGCACCAGATCTGTTAGATAAGATGCCTAGACTGGAGGCAATAAACATAGTCTTAAACTGCCTAAAGCTCAGGCAGACAAGCAATGAAGGGAATGAGACAGATCATAGAATCATAGGGGGTGGAAGGGACCTAAGATGGCATCAAGTTCAATCCCCTGCACACTGCAGGATTCACTACACCATCCCCAATAGATGATTTTCCTCCCTCTGTTTGAAAACCTCCAGTGAAGGGAAGAAGCACTCCATGTTCCACTGACTGACAACATTTACTGTCAAGTTCTTCCTCATGTCTAATCTATATCTACATCCTTGAAGTTTCATACCATTAGTTCGAGTCATACCCTCTGGAGCATAAATAAATCCAAACTCTCTATATGTGACACCCCTTCAGATATTCGAGGATAGCTATCATGTCTTCTCTGAAACTTCTCTTCTGCAAGCTAAACATTCCTAGAATTTTTAACCATTCCTCATAGGATTTGGTTTCCAGATCTGTCACCATCTTGGTAGCCCTTCTCTTGACTTGCTCCAGTTTATCAATGTCTTTTTTAAACTGGAGTGTACAGAACTAAACAAAATACTCCAAGTGAGGCCTGACCAAGGCAGAGTAGAGCAGGATAATTATTTCCCATGATCTGGACTCTATGCTACTCTTAATGCTACTTAAGATGTTGTTGGCTTCAAGACGTAATGACGTAAGAGAGAAAGCAGACAGGTATTTAATGCTGATGAACTGATTTAGTGTCAAGAGGTTTATAAGGCTAGGATATACTTATTGGCTTGGAAAATGATTAGGCATTATTCAAAGTGGAAGATCTGTTGAATCTGCACGTTGATTGGAATATATTGTTCAAAGTAGCATTTGTTTCGTATCTCTAGAACTGATTGTCAGAGGTCAGTTTATTTATTTATTTTTTTATCATATTTTTATCACTGCCCTCATATGGGGGACTCTGGGCGGTTCACAATAAAACAGTTTAAAATTCAATAAAATCATAAATAATATCATTAATCCATAAATATCAATATCAACAAATAAATATAAAATGTAATGAGATCCAAGTAATGGCAGATCTAATACCACCCAAAGGGGAACAAGACTGGCCTTGGCAGGACTAGGGAGCCAACCAACTGCAAGAGTGGCTCTTCCTGTCCCCACTCCAGGCACGGTGACAAAGCCAGGTCTTCAATTGTTTCCTGAAGTCCAAAAGAGAGGAGGGTAGCCTCACTTCCGGGGGAAGGGTGTTCCAAAGGGGGGGAGCTGCTGCAGAGAAGGCCCGCCTCCTGGACCCCGCCAGATGGAGTTCTCTTGCAGACTGTGTCCGCAGCATGCCCTCTCTGCATGAGCGGGTGGGACGGGTTGATGTAATGGGGATGAGATGGTCCCTTAGGTAAGCTGGACCCATGCCATGTAGGGCTTTAAAGGTGATAACCAACACCTTGAATTGGACCCGGAAGCAAACTGGCACCCAATGCAGCTCACGCAGCAATGAGGTAATATGTGCTGATCTTGAAGCACCCAAAATCTCCCGCACAGCTGCATTTTGGACCAGCTGTAGCTTCTGGATACTCTTCAAGGGTAGCCCCACGTAGAGTGCATTACAGTAGTCTATATGGGAGATGACCAGGGCATGAGTGACCGTTCGAAGGGCCTCTCACTCCAGGAAGGGGCGTAACTGGCGCACAACACGAAGCTGCGCAAAGGCCCTTCTGGCCACGACTGCCACCTGCTCTTTGAGCAGGAGTCGTGAGTCCAAGCGGACCCCCAAGTTACACACTGGGTCTGTCTGGGGCAGTGCAACCCCATCCGAGACTAAAGATGGCGAATTCCTAGGAGCAGAGGGGCCATTAACCCATAGCCACTCCGTCTTACCAGGGTTCAGCTGGAGCCTGTTGTTCCCCATCCAGGCCCCCACAGCCCCCAGGCACCTGGAGAGGGCAGTCACAGCATCATTTACTTACCCTGGGATGGAGATGTATAACTGAGTATCATCAGCATATTGATGATACCTCATCCTGTGGAGACGGATGATCTCACCCAGCAGTTTCATGTAGATGTTAAAAAGGAGAGGAGAGAGTACCGACCCCTGTGGCACCCCACAAAGGAGGGGCCGTGAGCCTGATCTCTCCTCCCCTATTAACACCAACTGGGACTGGCCCTGGAGGAAGGAGGTGAACCAGCGTAAGACTATGCCACCCACCCCCAACTCCCTGAGCCATAACATGATACGTTATAATATATAACATTATATATCCTTATTTATTATTCTGCTCCATGATCTAAGGATAGGATAAGGAGAAGGTGAATTATTGATGCTAGAACAAATACTAGTAGAAGAGCAAAGATGTCTGCACTTGATGCACATTATGTTGTGATTTATGCATTCACCTGTGAATGGAGCACAGAAGGAAATTCTGTAACCTTGCTTGTAATGTCCCTGTCTGCCCCGTCTCAAAACCTTCAAATATTTACCGTGAAGATCTGAAGGGGGTTGTCTTCCCATCTGGGTAAACATAATTAGAAACTTTCCTTTGATCAGAAATTCTGCTCAGTGAGGGTTCCTGATGGGGTAGGCTTTTAAACACATTCACTGCAAAAATCACAACATGCATAGGGATGATTATTGTGGTATGTAATTGTGCTCTGTACCTTTCCCCACTGTTAACTCTTTTCAACAGACGTGGAGCATGACATGCTTAGTACCTTGGTCAGCAGGGTGTCCTGTTAGTGATGGATTCAAATTCCTATTTATACACCCTGGAAAAAGCAGCTGTTCTCAGATACAATGACATGATAAATTTCAGGGAAGACTAAAAGCAGGGTTCAAAGGCTGTCTGCAACTGGTAGTGTTAGCCTATTAGCCTATTAAGATGGTTTAGAAGGTTATGCAGTTTTTCTGTTACTGCAGTTTTGGAAAACTTAGAACAGTCTGATAGGACTTGGTTTATCACTTCTCATTCTTACGGAGTTGTGGGTGAACTGCAATTCCATAAAACTGAGACATCTTTAACAAGCAGAGTGGTCATGTTCATATACCATGTGAAGCATGATTTGCCTCACTGTGGCTTATAGAACTCATCACAGGAACTCACATTAAGCATCAACCCACAAACCTAACACTCTTGGTTTTCACATCACCAAAACCAGCAAACCCAATTTTGGCTTAGTGTGTGATATCATCCCAGCCATCAGTTCCAAGGCTATGGCACTTCCACAGCTACAGGTTTGGAAGAATTACAGCTCAAAGTACTGGAAATGTGTAACCTAAATTCTGAATTTGTGAGCCTTTTGAGTAAGCATTTGAATGAATGAATGAATTTTAAATAATTCACACTCTATAATTTAATCAGTACTAACTGGTTCTTACAACTCAATGGGAATTTATATATTTCAGTATTTAACTTAACTACTGTGTTACATTTTGAGACAGTCATTTGCAAGCTGCTGGTATTTTAACTAGTCAAATTTCCCAGGCAATTACATCACTGTTTTTTTGAGGACACATAGAGAAACACATTCCTTCCAAAAATCTCCCTTGTCATTAGAAACTGAACCCAGATTCAGTATAACCCAGTAACACTAACAGGCACCAATTTCCTAGGATTTTATAGTTTTTCCAGCCCCAGCTGGAGATGCCAGTGACTGAATCTGGGACCTTCTCTGTGCAAAATCATGGAGTCTACCATTGAGCAGAAGTTCTTGAATGTCTACAGTTGAGAGTGGTGTTGCTTCTTCTCCAGCTATTTATCCATGCTGTTCTACTTTTTATTAGCTGCATCAGCATGTGAACTGGACATCTGTGATAAAAACACTACAGACTGCATGAATGTCATCGGTGGTATTCCAAAATGTGTTTGTAAAACAGGCCTGGCCAAGATGAACGAAGATGACAAAGCTTGTCAGTGTAAGAATTTTAAGACAATTTTCTGAGACCATTCTGGGGTTTGCTATTCAGCACAAACCAGAGTTGCTTATTGAATCTAGTTTTGGGGATCTATAACCTTTTGTGGTCAGAGGGCATATCTGACATTTTTTAAAAATGAGATGGTACCAACCACTAAATAACTCTGTGTGTGCATGTGCATGTCTGTGGTATGTGAGAAAAATTATTGTAGTGGCCAGGGTAGCCAGTCAGAAAAAACTGAGAGTCACAAAAGCAATCTCAAATTTCTGAGCTTCCCACTATAATTCTGGGAGACTGGGAGTTGTTTACATACAGTCACCACAGAACCCAGTATTTCTTATTTCTGAGAAATGCTTTTTGAGAAAGTGCATTTAAAATTAGGTTCTAAGAAATACATCAGGCAGAAGAAAGTTCTAATTTAGGAAATAATTTGATGTAGGAGTATGTTCAGGGAATCCCCATTCAGTTCACTTGTGCAATGTATCCTCCAAGGGCACCCATGCCTCATCCCAGCAGTGGACCATGGCCAGATTTGGGTTTTCTAAAGACTAAAGGCCCAGTTATTGGTTGTATTTATACTGCTGGGGGTGAAAAAAAGAAGTAATCGGACAGGGGAAAAGGAGAAGCAAGGGAAGCCTGTTTAGGAGTCAAAGGAAAGGTTAAATCCAGCCAATGTGAAACACAGCCAAGCAAAGAGCAGTCTTCAAAGACATCCATGTTTCCGCTTCTTCTGTTAGTATGAATGAACATAAACGGCACTCTCTGTTATTCGCAGGTAATTTATTTGTGAGAAAAATCCTCTTCCTGTAGGTTAAATATGGTGCATGCCTATAAAAAAGGCTTAGCAGAGGACAACTGTCTTGACTAGACAGTGAAATTATATTGAAGGAGATGGTTGGTGGGCCTTCATGGGGAGGGAATTGTGTGAACAGGGTCACACAGTTGAGAAGGCCTTCTCCCTTGCAGCTCTCTGCCTAACTTCACTTGGTGGAACACTGGGACATATCCCTTTATTAAATAAATTAGAATTAAAATTAATTGGCCCATGCAATCCACTCACTTTAAGTAAATGTAATTTGTTTACATTTCCCCTGCATTTTAGGGCAGGGGTACCAGAGGTGTCCACAGGGGAGATAAAAAATGACATGAGTGTGACTTTCTTCATGCAAATGCCATGGATTATGTACTTCTATAAGGGCAGCAACTGTGCGATGACATTACCACACGTATGATCAGTTGTGGATTGCTGCTGATGCCCCTGTGTGGTGCTCCAGCTGTTGCTGACTTTCAGCATCCAGCAGCCCTAGAAATATATTTCATGATTACAGATGTTGGGCACTCAGCAACATCCGGTGTCCCACAGGTTGACTAACTGTGTCCTATATCATGTCCCACAGCCTTTAGACGCTTACCTGCTGTTACAGAAGCAGCTCTACCTAAAACTTCTGCTATTATTTCTTCCTTCAAAAGTGTATGTGAATAGAATAGCAATGGACATGAGTCATTGCTTACATTCATAACCCAACCACCTCCTCTACAGAAAAAGAAAAAGCAGCAGATCTCCCGTGACTGGGTGATAAAGAAGAAGGAAGCAGTTGTGAGAAGGAGAAAAGCCTCAGCAGGTTGCAGTGGAAAACAGCAGCCAATAACCAAGATACTGTATTTGCAGCTTTCCTTCCAACTGCTCCCTGAATAAGTCAGTCCTTCTTATTTAAAGGAGCCACTGGACTGCGATTGCATCACTTTGGTTCTTATACAAACTATAACCTTCAGTCATTGCTTTGTTATGCTAAACTAATTATTACCTGTTGTAATATATGCTAAACTGATTATTACCTGTTCCCCCCTCTGAGTGCAGCTTGTGATGGCAGCTGTTCTACAGCAAACCATAAAGTTTGTCTCATGAAAGCAGATCGTGTCCCTGAATGCCAGTGTTTGCCTAATTTCCAGAAAAACAATGAAGCATGCGAGGCGTAAGTATTTGATTAAGAAGTCGTCTCCTTTAAGTGGATCTTGATTCCTGGTGGGTGGCTGGACATGTGCATGTTGTTTTCTTGGAAACAAAATGGAAGCGGTTTGTCATTGCCTTTCCCCCCCCCCCCCCCGACTTCCTTTGTAGCCCTGGGATTCCCCGATGGTCCCTCATCCTAATGCAAAGAAGATTTAGGCCTCTTTGTTTTCCAAGAACAAGCAAGGTTGGCAATGTGCTGCCAATTGTGCTGACCAGTGTTTGATTGCTGTGCCAAAATGTCATGATTGCATGGGATGATTCATGGTCTGCTAGCCTTTCCTAAGCAGACATTAGTTGCAGAGAGAGATGTGGGGAGCCAATTTAGGCTGTGATGGTAGAAATATGCATCATAAGAAAGAACATTATCTAAGATATAGAAAGACATTATGTTCCTAAATTATATAAGATACATTCTCCCATAATAAATTTTAAAAAATTGTATGGGAGAAACCTTGGTACATAATTGGTAGATTTCAGTCAATCACTCATGACGAAACTTTTGTGTTTGCTTTTAGGTGTAGTATTGGGTTTTCTGGAGAAGAATGTCAAGACAGTATGTATTACAATGTGAATATTTTATTAAAAACTGGAAACCATTTCTAGGAAGAAAAGTACAGTAGAGCGTCTATATTATAAATTGTATCAGAAACTCCCAGAAATACATACCTCTTTCTTTCAGAAAATATAAGGAGAAATATCACATACAGACATACATATAGGAACATTTCTAGGCCAGATTCACACTGAAAACTGCCATTTTTAAGGTTACATTTTCCATCAGAGGCATCTGCAATGGGTGTGGGTATAGAGGGACAATGACACAAGAGAGGTGGCAGGTTTGCAACACAAGCCCCATTTCTTTCAAGAGGTCTGCCTCTTTTGTGCATGAATGTGATGCCACATCCATGCACAAAAGAGGCAGACCTTGCAACGCAGTAACTTTGCTTTCATCTTTCTAAAGAAAGCAGCAAGCTTCTGTGGAGAACCCTGTTTTCAAGTGCCTTTGTAGAACACCTCTGTCGCAATATCTCATAAATATATATTGTGAAGAACTTCAAAGAGGTATTCGCTGTTTATTGATTTGGACAGCCTGAGTCAACAGGACCAAATAAATTCTTTGGGCATATCAGTGCCAGAGCTGAAGTTTAGCAGTGCTGAAGCAAGTGACTCAGTCTTTCTAAGCTTTCCAAAAAGAATCCTGCTACCAAAATGTAATAATTACAACAAAGTCATGATATATATGAATGAAACTGTTGTCACAGATGTATTTTGTGTTTCCTAAAATTATCATAAACACAGTGTTGTTCCATGAAAGCTGTTTCCACAAAACAAAAAAACTTTTTCCAGGAGAAAGTCATGTTATTTCTTGCTTTAGATTTGTTTTAAAATTTCCTGTTTCCTTATAATGTTGGGAATAGGAAGTGTTGTCTTGGGATAAACACTTCAGCAGGGTGAATGCATATTATAAAAATTAGATCACCAAATGCAACCAACTTTATATGGTTGTGGTTCAATGCCAAAATTTGGTACTCACACATTGCATTCAACCCACAACAGCAACCTTGAGAGGTGGGTTGGGCTGAGAGAGAGTGACTGGCCCAAGGTCACCCAGCCGGCTTTCATGCCTAAGGCAGGACTAGAACTCCCAGTCTCCTGGTTTCTAGCTTGGTGCCTTAACCACTAGACCAAATTGGCTCAGTTTTCCCCACTGTTGTTGACACTCTACATATGGTTCACTTTCAACTGTACTTCCCCACCCCACTTCATGGCTCTTTCTTTCTCCCCCTGCAACAGCCCCTGATCCCCAAGAGTCTACTGCTGGCCACTGAAAGAGAGAATCAAATAACTGCTTCTATGAAGAAGCCTAGATGATATGCCTATCAGCCGATAATATTTGAATTTGCTTCTCCCTTCTATACATCTTCAAATCAGGAATAATTTTTTTCACTTATACCGTAGGCCATCTTCAGAGACAATTTTTTTCTTCTTTTCCTTCCCATTCACTTTTTCCAAAGGGCAAGAGGAATTAAAAATTCCTGGGGTGGGGAGCAATTAAATCAATTTGTATTAAATCAATCAATCAACCAACCACCTTTAATTGTCTTGCTCTCAGGATATGATTCAATAAACACAGGGGAATCCCTGTTATTTTGTTCCTTTCCAATCCAAAGTAGGAAACTTCTTTATTCAGAGACAGTATAGAATGGAAAACTACGGTAACTAAAAAAAGAACAGGGAAGAGATTAGAAAAATCAAGACAAGTAATAATACCACAATAGGTGCTGGGGGATCTTTATCCTATTCCCCTTTATTTGTAACAATGCGAATTAAGGGTATGTAGAGGATCTCATAAAAGGCACATTGCTGCCTTCACTGTTCCACTGTTCTTGGAATCTGTTGGTTTTCATTTATAATTTTTTTCGCTTGACATTAAAAGAGGATTGCATATGCTATGGTAATTTTGAAACCTCTTCTCAGGTTACATGGCCATCATCATAGGAATATCTACGTCGTGTGCTGTTCTTCTGGTGGCTTTAATTGGCGTAATCATTTGCCTCTCAGTCAGGTACAAATGACCTTTGGGGGGTGTATGAACATATGCTATGGAAAAGTTTGTGACATGAGGTGAGTTGAGTTCAATAGTTTAATTGGGAGATCACAGCCTTTTGGTAAGTGATGTATGAATGGACTAGCTGATTAGATGTGCCTGTCAATCTTGTCACATATCCAGCTTCAGTGTAAATATCTTATCTTATTCTTATTACATATCTTATGTATGCAGGACACACAGGTCCTTTCAGACAAATATAGAATATTAAGCAACACTCAATATGAAGATCAGAATAACCTTAACACACCAATTTTAAGCCTTAATTTGAAAAAGGAACAAAATATTGTGCCACCCAAAATGGCCATTTTGGTACCTGATTTAGCGGTACACTCATGGGTGAGGGTTCATAAGCCACAAAAATGGGAGTGGTGGGCATTGCCCACCTGGATTAAAGCATAAAATAAAGAAGCTATACATAAAACATTTAAAACATGCAAAATTAGTTACAGCTAGCATTTTAGAAAGGCCTACATTTGCCCCTGAATTTCCACTAGTTGTCCAGTTATCCTTTCCAATATTCCCAGCTGTACAGTACAGCAGTCATGGGATAAAAAAAAGCTGTTTTAAACCAGTGGTTCTCAACCTTGGTAACTTTAAGACATGTGGACTTCAACTCCCAGAATTCCCCAGCCAGCATTGGGGACCATTCTGGGAGTTGAAGTCCACATGTCTTAAAAGTTGCTAAGACTGAGAAACATGGTATTAAACAGTAACTGATGAAAAATAAAAAGCACATTAGAAATAGTCAGTTCTTCCATGGAAAGCATGAAAACAGAGGGCTCTCCCAGGGGTGTTCATTGGGACTAATCCTTTTCACACTGTTCATAAAAGGAGTTAGAGCTGAGCAATAAAGTAGCCAGGTTTGCCAACAGCATTCAACTGCAAGGGAAGCTAAAAACAAAAAATGGTATCAAAGAAATACAAAAGGATTATCCAAACTGAGAGAAGGAGAATGAGCATTAAAAATGGCAAGTTAAGTTCAACAGCTTACATTGAGGCACGTTGGCACAAAAATTGGTAAGCACAGATACGCTAAAACAGTCTGATCCTCTGGCGACTGAACAGAAAACAGACTTCGGCCGGCAAGACATTGTATGACAGCGCAGAGCTGCTGTGCAAAAGTGAATTTCATATTGGGGACCATTAGGAAAGGTCCCCTTCATTATTAATTAGAGTAAAAATAGTTTTAATGCGTTTTAATTTTATTGTAGAAGTCTAGCTTTCTTAGGTGCCCCAAGGCTGATATAAAGAGAAATAATGAAATAATAACAACATTGTAACATCTAGCATCTTGATGAACTTAGGGTTCTGGTGATCTCAACTCAAAAAGAATATTGTAGAGCTGGAAAAAGTGTTAGAATGGCAAGCAATAGTGATCAAAACTAACATGAAAACTTGGGTTTACAAAATTTCCTTTTGCTAAGATGATTTAAATCCAAAATTCCCCTTTACTGGGCACATATTTGTAAATGTTGAGTTTACAAATCAAATTGATATAAATAGTTAGCTTCATCACCTCTGTCACAAATCTCTGCAAAACTCCAAGGGGCTTTGTTAAGGAAGAAAAGCCAAGATGAGCATAAAAAGTGAAGATACATTGTTGTTCTTATTGTGATTATCCTTTCTTTTTGTATAAAAGAAAAAAGGAGCCTAAGGCTGAAAATCAGCACTTGATAAGCAATGCCTATTCAACCGTGGGCAATACTTCTAGAATTCCTCCCGCCACAAGCTCTGCTGAAAATGAGAAAATCTTCCCCAGGGTCCAAGCTATGAATGATACACCATTGAGCAGAGCCACTGCTAACAACCCAACCAATTTCCACGGAGAAGGAGCAGCAAATAGAGGCTACCTTCCTGAGCAAGACTATGGCAATGAAAACGTGAGTGGCTGTTTCAGGGGAAGTTCAAACATTAATGTGGCCATTATTTTATATATATGTACTGTATCTGTACTGTATATGTATATATATAGAACATATAGGGTGCTCCAAATTTTTCTCAGGCAGGCAGAATTTCCAGAAAGTCTGGTTCCTATCTTTGCAGTGATATGAAATCTGCATGGTGACATAAAGCAGATTCCAACCTTTTCAAGAAATGGAAAGTATGTTTATTTTAGAAGTTAGTCACTTTGGCCATTGTCCGTGCTCATTCTGTTTGTCACACATTCCTGTGTCCCGGATCTGTTGACAGCGCAGTTCCTGGGCTCTGAGCAGTAGCTAAAGACCCTCACTTGGATTCATTTTGTGCTCAGTGGTTAGAGAGCAGCATGAAACTTGTCCCTCCAACTGTTGCTCTCTGAATGCCTTGAACAGGGATAGCATCTGTATCTGGAAATCAAACACCCAGATGCTAAATGGCTGGTTTCCTTAAAGTAACCAGATTCTCTGGTTGGCTTATTGTACTGCTAGAGGTGCACAACCTGAGACCCTTGGCCTGCAGAAGGACTGTAAAGCCTTAATTCCACCCCCCACCCCCCAGTCTAGAATGCTGCTTCCAACATTGCTCCAGAATTTGCCACACAAATGGAATTGTTATTAAATAGTGGGGGGGGGGGGCAATTTGATCTGTTGATAGAATTGCTGAATGTACAACTTGGAAGAAAACTTGGAGATCCTCTAGTCCAGTGTTTCCCAATCATGACTATATACTGCCTGGGGAATTCTGGGAGTTGAAGTCCACACATGTCAAAATTGTAATGGTTGGGAAACACTGCTCTCATCCAAACCCCTTGCCCATCACAGGAATCCATGAACACAGTAATTTTTAGTAATTTTTAATTAACTTCTGTCGCATTCTTTTAATTTTAATCCAACTAAATTAAATCAAAATGGAATTTTTGTCCAGAGCTGCATACTTGTTGAATGCAGACCATAGCATGTCCCTCAAAGTCTATATTCAGCTCTGGATTTCTCCTTTCCACTGCAAAAATATGCGACCCTAATTTAGTACTTCCTCACCAGCTGTAGCTACTCTTAACCAGGGACATTTATCCATGAAATTTAGAGAACCAGCAGCATAGGATCATGAAGCTCAGTTAATAGGGGGATTTATTTATTTATTTATGAAATTTCTATCACCGCCCATCTCCCCCCCAAGGAGGGACTCTGGGCAGAATGATTTAGTAACACTGCAGTATAATATTGCTTAATTCTGTCTAACATCTCTTTGCCTGGAACAGTCCATGAGCAATTTAGGGAATTATTTTCAAATGACCGAGATATATGACTTTTGGAAAAAAGTCAAGAATTTGTAATTCTGTAACTATAGTAAGGCAAAGATATGGGTTATATTCTTCCAGCTAAATTATACTACCTTTTTTTATTGTTCATCTCTAAACATTCAGTGGCTAGAAATGCCATCAAGAGGCAGATTCTGAGTCCAGCCGAAGACAGAGGAAAAGCAACAGGATCTGTGAACGTGAATGCTGCCACAGAATTGAAACACACTGCTTCCCATCTTGTCCAACTACTCTGGCAATTAAGAGTGCTAACATTCCAGAAGGACCCTACAGTTATCTTTTGTAAACTGTACCTGCCGGTTTAATGGAATTTCAGCTGTACTTGCTGTCTTGCTTAAACAAGTGGAAGAAAAGAAAGGCATGAGAATGTGCTGCATCCCTGCTAACTATAATGGCTTTTGCATGTCTTCTATCCACATATGTGTTATCACAAAAGAAGGGGGGAAAGGGCAGTAGTGCATTGTCTAACAAGTTGTTGAGTTTGCTCACCCTTCTTGTCCCTTGACAACAAGGCTGTTGCATAATATTTAGAGCTGACTCACAAATGAAGGACAAGATGGTGCTCTTGTCCACCCATTTCCATATATAGAAGCCATTTAGACTGGAGCTGGATCTTATTTGAATACTGGCAGTGGGATGGAATCCTCCTCTAAACTCAGAGATTTTGTCTGACTGGACTTGTCTGTTTCATGTTAACCACGTTTTTCTGGCTTTTCCTGAGCTTCTTCCTGTGAGGCATCCCACTGGCTCCCATTGCTGAGCTTGCACACTACTTAGGCAGATGCAGGAGATGCCTCCTGCATCTCTTCCATTTCTTGCCGAAGGATGACATCTCACAATCAGAGGCCAGAGTACTCTGCAGCTTGGAGTACCTACATTTTTATTGTGTTGCAGAAGAGCCTTCAATACTTTTAAGTTAATCGTGGAATGGAATAGGGAGGAATGGGGAGATGCTTAGGGGTGGGGAAAGAAAGAGAAAGGGTGTGGATTGACTTAATTTAATGGACAAATTATTCAGCAAATATTCAGTACTTAAGCTCACACATCATACTAAGCCATAACAGGGTGTGTGAACTCAGCCAACTGATTTGTTCAATAAACCAGAATTAAATAATCATAGCTTAGTGTGAGATGTGTAACCGGCCACTATGTTTTGCACTATCATTTCTAAAATCTACAAGGCTCAAAATACAGAGGTGGGGGATTTGTTGATGTTTAAAAATTCAGACCTTGAATCCTGATGTGGTGGAGAGATTGCAGAAATTTGGAAATCCAGAGTTTGGCCCTGTAAAGTTTGTGGTTTGTGGAGACCTGCTAGAGATGTCAATATTGATCAAACCCCATTGTTTTAAGCTAATCATGCTGGTCCGGCCTTTTGTACCAATCACTTTCAACTTTTATTCCAAAGCCATGTTTATTGACACAGAACACTATGTTGCAGCTGATCGTGCGAGATCGTTCCTCCACCCCTCCTCACCTGCCAAATAGGGCCTTTATCAACTGCAGGGGCTGGCAAAAATTAAACACATTAATCTTTTCCTGGCATGGAGGCACAGAGGGCAGAAATGTTTCATCTGCTGAATTTCTGACAATCATGAAGCTATAAAATGTTAAAGAGGAAGTCTGTCATACAAAGCTTACCCTTTTTATTATTTCATTTCATAACAGCCATGTATGAGAAGTACTTATTTCTTTCAAAAAATTAGCTATTTACAAAGATTTATTGCCCATTCCCTTGCTTATTCTTTTCTTACAATTTTGTCTCTTTCTGTGTGGTAACTTCTCAGATTCTTAAATCTACCTTCTGCCAATAATCTAACTGGAAATTAGATCAGATCCTCATATTTAGTTTGTGATGTAATGATTATTTAACATTCTTTGCTTTTTTTACAAGTACTTTAATCAATACATATAGAAATACAAAATGCTGTCTAATGTTTGATTTTAGAGTTCTAGTCCATACTTTTCCTTTACATAACATCATTCTACAAAAGTGGCACATTTCTTTCAGAAATACTTCATTTTTATTGGGTAAGCAATGAACATGAATTTGAGTAAACTCAGGGAGACAGCGGAGGACAGGAAGGCCTGGCGTGCTAAGGTCCATGGGGTCACAAAGAGTCAGACACGACTTAATGACTGAACAACAACAACAACGAAAGCAATCAATATCTATACAGAAATAAGACTGATTTGCAAATGATGAACAAAATGACATATATCATCATGCATGAATAAAAGATCACAAACACTGCTTTCTATTCACTTTGGTGCTAATAACCTTTCTTTAAAAACTAGTTTAGGACACATTTTGTTGTTTATTCATTTAGTCACTTCCGACTCTTCGTGACTTCATGGACCAGCCCACGCCAGAGCTTCCTGTCGGTCGTCAATACCACCAGCTCCCCCAGGACGAGTCCGTCACCTCTAGAATATCATCCATCCACCTTGCCCTTGGTCGGCCCCTCTTCCTTTTGCCCTCCACTCTCCCTAGCATCAGCATCTTCTCCAGGGTGTCCTGTCTTCTCATTATGTGGCCAAAGTATTTCAGTTTTGCCTTTAATATCCTTCCCTCAAGTGAGCAGTCTGGCTTTATTTCCTGGAGGATGGACTGGTTTGATCTTCTGGCAGTCCAAGGCACTCTCAGAATTTTCCTCCAACACCACAGTTCAAAAGCATAGATCTTCCTTCGCTCAGCCTTCCTTATGGTCCAGCTCTCGCAGCCATATGTTACTACGGGGAACACCATTGCTTTTACTATGCGGACCTTTGTTGTCAGTGTGATGTCTCTGCTCTTAACTATTTTATCGAGATTGGACATTGCTCTTCTCCCAAGGATTAAGCGTCTTCTGATTTCCTGACTGCAGTCAGCATCTGCAGTAATCTTCGCACCTAGAAATACAAAGTCTTTCGCTGCTTCTACATTTTCTCCCTCTATTTGCCAGTTATCAATCAAGCTGGTTGCCATAATCTTGGTTTTTTTGAGGTTTAGCTGCAAGCCAGCTTTTGCACTTCCTTCTTTCACCTTCATCATAAGACTCCTCAGTTCCTCTTCGCTTTCAGCCATTAAAGTGGTATCATCTGCATATCTGAGATTGTTAATGTTTCTTCCAGCAATTTTAACTCCAGCCTTGGATTCCTCAAGCCCAGCTTGTCGCATGATGTGTTCTGCATACAAGTTGAATAGGTAGGGTGAGAGTATACAGCCCTGCCGTACTCCTTTCCCAATCTTAAACCAGTCCGTTGTTCCGTGGTCTGTTCTTACTGTTGCTACTTGGTCATCATACAGATTCTTCAGGAGGCAGACAAGATGACTTGGTATCCCCATACCACTAAGAGCTTGCCACAATTTGTTATGGTCCACACAGTCAAAGGCTTTAGAATAGTCAATAAAACAGAAATAGATGTTTTTCTGAAACTCCCTGGCTTTTTCCATTATCCAGCGGATATTGGCAATTTGGTCCCTAGTTCCTCTGCCTTTTCTAAACCCAGCTTGTGCATCTGGCAATTCTCGCTCCATGAATTGCTGAAGTCTACCTTGCAGGATCTTGAGCATTACCTTACTGGCATGTGAAATGAGTGCCACTGTTCAATAGTTTGAACATTCTTTAGTGTTTCCCTTTTTTGGTATGGGGATATAAGTTGATTTTTTCCAGTCTGATGGCCATTCTTGTGTTTTCCAAATTTGCTGGCATATAGCATGCATTACCTTGACAGCATCATCTTGCAAGATTTTGAACAGTTCAGCTGGGATGCCATCGTCTCCTGCTGCCTTGTTATTAGCAATGCTTCCTAAGGCCCATTCAACCTCACTCTTCAGGATGTCTGGCTCTAGCTCACTGACCACACCGTCAAAACTATCCCCAATATTGTTATCCTTCCTATACAGGTCTTCTGTATATTCTTGCCATCTTTTCTTGATCTCTTCTTCTTCTGTTAGGTCCTTGCCATCTTTGTTTTTGATCATGGTCATTTTGGCCTGGAATTTACCTCCAATGTTTCTAATTTTCTGGAAGAGGTCTCTTGTCCTTCCTATTCTATTGTCTTCTTCCACTTCCGCGCATTGCTTGTTTAAAAATAATTCCTTATCTCTTCTGGCTAACCTCTGGAATTTTGCATTTAATTGGGCATATCTCCCCCTATCACTGTTGCCTTTTGCTTTTCTTCTTTCTTGGGCTACTTCTAGTGTCTCAGCAGACAGCCATTTTGCCTTCTTGGTTTTCTCTTTCTTTGGGATGTATTTTGTTGCCGCCTCCTGAACAATGCTGCGAACTTCTGTCCAGAGTTCTTCCGGGACCCTATCTACTAAGTCCAGTCCCTTAAATCTATTCTTCACCTCCACTGCATATTCCTGAGGAATATTAGTGAGCTCATATCTAGCTGATCTGTGGGTCTTCCCTAATCTCTTTAGTCTGATCCTAAATTGTGCAGTAAGAAGTTCGTGATCGGAACTACAGTCAGCTCCAGGTCTTGTTTTTGCCGACTGTATAGATGTCCGCCACCTTTGGCTGCAAAGGATGTAGTCAATCTGATTTCGGTGTTGTCCATCTGGTGAAGTCCACGTATAAAGCCGTCTCTTAGGTTGTTGGAAGAGAGTGTTTGTTATGCAGAGTGAGTTGTCTTGGCAAAATTCTATCAGCCTATGTTCTGCTTCATTTTGTTCTCCCAGGCCATGCTTACCTGTAATTCCAGGTGTCATTTGACTGCCCACCTTAGCATTCCAGTCTCCCGTGATGAAAATAACATCTCTTTTAGGCGTGTTGTCCAGTAGGTGCTGCAGATCCTCATAGAACTGCTCTACTTCAGCTTCGTCAGCATCTGTGGTTGGGGCGTATATTTGGATCACTGTGATGTTAGATGGCTTGCCCTGAATTCAAATTGAGATCATTCTATCATTTTTTGGATTGTATCCAAGCACTGCTTTCGCCACTTTACTATTAATTATGAAGGCTACTCCATTTCTTCTGTGGTCCTCTTGTCCACAGTAGTAGGTGGTCATTTGATGTGAAGTGGCCCATTCCAGTCCATTTCAGTTCACTGATGCCCAAAATGTCTATCTTTAATCTTGACATCTCACCAATAACCACATCCAATTTGCCCTGGCTCATAGATCTTACATTCCAGGTTCCAATGGCGTGTTGATCCTTAGAACATCGGATTCGCCGTTCACCACCAGCACCATCGGCCACTAGCCGTCCTTTTGGCTTTGAGCTAGCTGCATCATCACATCTGGGGCTAGCTGAACTCATCCTCTGTTCCTCCCCAGTAGCATTTTGACCATCTTCCGACCTGGGGGTCTCATCCTCCGATGGTATACCGACATATCTCTGGTTGTACTGATCCATTTAGTTTTCACGGCAAGAATACTGGGGTGGGTTGCCATTACCTTCCCCAGGGATCGCATTTAGTCTGACCTCTCTGTCATGACCTTCCCGTCTTGGGTGGCCCTTCACGATTTAGCTCATGGCATCATTGAGGTGCCCAAGCTCCAGCACCACGACAAGGTAACAATCTTCCCCACAATGGAAGATAAAACAAGAGGGCTTCAGAATTAACCAGGGAGTCATTCTCCTGATATAGATGTATCCATTTATGCATATTTTATTTTTAGAGCTACCACTGTTTCCCTGAATGTCTATTATGCTTCTGCCTTGCAGCCATAGAGCTCTATATCACTGAAAATCTAAATGCATAACTGTACAGTTAAAAAGGACAGAAGTGAATTCAAAAGCTGATGGTACTCATGTCTTGGAATGCTGATACACCTCACCAGCTGCATCATGACTCCACTCTCAGATCAAAGCTTTGTTTCTCCATCCAGTCTTCAGCAGCATACATAGTCTCTGCCTAAACTGCATCTAACTTTTAAAAAAAAAAACACCTCTATGTTCATTTCATTCAGGCCAATTCTTTATGGCAGTTTCCCTATAATATAGCCTTCATTTGCCTTGCAACATGGTTTCCTTCTACACCTTTATTTTATCAAGTCTGTTAGCTGTTCATTAACCAAACCACCTATGGAAGAATTTCTTACCCACCAGATAGACTCCTGGTTGTCAACTTCGCCATGCTAACGCAAGGTGCTACTGATGATTGTTTTTACTTAACTATGCAAGAGGAGTGTCGTTTTTCTTGGGAATTTGCACAACATGATTATATTTTGGTTGTCTCACCTGTTTCCTAATAATTTGTTAGTTGATAGCCCTGGCCCTAACCAACTTACCTGAAACTGTGCCTGCCAATGAAAACTATTTCAAGGTGTGCATTAGCACTTCAAGGTAGGCAAGGTCAGGAAACAGGAGTTTCTAGGACTCATGGAATGTACTTCAGTGGGTCTAAGGCAGGGTTTCTCAACCACAGTTCTCTGGAACCCTCGGGTTCCACTAGAGGTCATGAGGGGTTTCCTGGGAGATCACGGTTTATTGAAAACATTATTTCAAATTCAGGCAACTTCACATTAAAAAGGTAGGTTTCATTCTTTATTTTTAGTTTAAGAACACTGTTAATGCATATATACAGGCCTACCCATGAAATAATATAATAATTTTGTAACTTCTGGCCTATGTTTGTGCCTGAATGTGCAGCGGTTTCCCGAGGCCTGAAAAAATATTTCAAGGGTTCCTCCAGGGTCAAAAGGTTGTGAAAGGCTGGTCTAAGGTATAGTGACAGAATTTTGAAAGCCTGTCAAAACCCCTCCCTACTTCAACTTATACCTAAAATAATCAAGGCACAGTTGTTTTGAGTTACTTTCTCACATTTCCTACTTTCCCAGGACTCAGACAACCTTTTTGTAACAACTTGCCACTCCCATCCCATTTTTTGAATGAAGTGCACATAGAATGCCAGAGAGAGAAATACATCTACTTTTTGAAAAGTTATTCTTAGAATTTGTTTCATTATGCCTTGAAAAAGAAGGGGTCATTGTGATGGTTGCCTTATTCAAAAAAAAACACAGACTCACCAGCCAGGGCTAAGGATATCTGGTTTATTGAGAATAGAATGCAGACACGGAGAAAGACGGGAATGAGCACATGGCGTGCGAGGTAGCCGGTAAATACCCGCGGTGCGGACCTGATCCTTCCCCACCCCCCATTGTCCTAAAGTCTTGACCAACGGTGAACCTGGAGTCTCGATGGGCGATCAGCACTGATTACCTCTGTCCTCTTCCTGTGTCTGGAGCAGGTGTGTCCTGCGTGGTAATGCAGAGATGTCAGGGAGATAGGATGATGGCTTCCCGGGTCAGGGCAAAGGTATGGCTCCTTTGTCCTTTGTCTGTATTGTCTTTCAGTGCTTATGGGATTAGCACTGATTCTTTCCTCCCTCCTCCCCTTCACCGGAAAGGCATGTTCCCCGTTGTGATGTATGTATACATCGCAACGGGGGACATGACATACTGCCTCCCCCAAAAAAACTTCAAGGCGCCGGTTTGGAAGGAAACGCTGCATGGAAGCGTGTGACTAGCCATTGCGCTGAGACATCCCAGGCATGCACCCACTCAGGGTGGGGGAAATGTCTCCAGTGGACCAGGTACTGAAGGGTGCCCCGTAGCCTTCGGGAATCTAGAACCTCCTTTATTTCAAAGTGCTGCTGCCCATCGATCATGATAGGAGGAGGCGGGGGGGGGTTCGTTATGCCACTTTGAGGAGGTAGCTGGTTTCAGTAAGGCACAATGGAACACTGGGTGTATGCGTTTCAAGTTGTGTGGCAATTCTAACTTAAAAGTTACCGGGTTGATTATTTCCACTATTGGAAAAGGGCCAATGGACTTGGGGGCTAACTTCTTTGAGGGCTGCGGAGACTTAATGAATTTAGTGGAGAGGTAGACCTTATCTCCCACTTTAAAGTCTGGCTGCGCAGCCCTGTGGTTGTCCGCATAATGCTTGTAGGTTGCTTGGGCTTCGGAGAGAGCCAGCTGAATGATTGGCCAAACGTTGACTAGCTGAGCAGCCCAGTCATCTGGGGAACAAGGCGGGGTAGCTGGCTGTGGCAACTCCGGGATCAGGACGAAGTCTCATCCATAGACTATCTGGAAGGGGGTGTGGCCCGTGCTCTGGTGCACTGCATTGTTGTATGCCACCTCAGCAAAGGGGAGTAACTCTACCCAATTATCTTGCTGGTAGCTTATGAAGGAGTGCAAAAATTGCTCCAGGGTGGAGTTAAGGATTTCCGTAGAGCCGTCCGTGTGGGGGTGCCAAGTAGTGGACAATGCCTGCTTGGTGCCAATCAACTTCAAAAATGCTTTCCAGAATTGTGAAGTAAATTGTGTACCCCTATCTGTGACCAAGCGGGAGGGGGTACCGTGTAATTTGTAAATGTGATTTAAAAAGAGGCGTGCCAGCTGTTGAGCGGAGGGAATGGAGGCGCATGGAATAAAATGGGCCTGTTTCGAAAAGTAGTCCTTAACCACCCAGATGACCGTTTTCTGCTGGCTGGGTGGCAAGTCTACGATGAAATCCATCGAGATTTCCTCCCAAGGGCGGGAGGGGCTTGCCACCGGCTGCAATAGTCCCTGGGGCTTACCCACTTTTCACTTGGCCATAGCACATGTAGGGCAAGCAGCGACATAATCTTTTACATCCCTCCTAAGTGTAGGCCACCAGAATTGTCGCCTTACCAGATGTAATGTTTTTACAAAGCCAAAGTGCCCTGCCGTTTTGTCATCGTGAGAACGTCTCAGAACCTCTGCTCGCAATTGCTCCGGCACGTACAGGCTATTTTGTTTCCAGGCCAAATCTTTTTCAAAAGAAACATTGTTTTTATTGTTTTGCAACCATGTATCTGTTTTTAAGGCTTGTACGAACTGCTGTTGCAATTGCGATGAAATTGACATGCGTCTCCCTCCCCTTGAGGGCGGTTGTGCCGGAGTACGCTGCGTTCCAGTTTGGCTGCGCGTGACAGCTTGGCAACCCAGCTGTGTGTCGGTCCACACAGTACCTATAATGTCTGATGCCTGACTGGCATCCTGGGGCCGCCTAGAGAGAGCGTCAGCTAAGAAGTTCTTTCTTCCCGGTATGAACTTCAGCTGAAAATTAAAGCGGGCGAAAAATTGAGCCCAGCGAACCTGCTTGGGGCTGAGGCGTTTCGGGGTACTGAGTGCTTCCAGGTTTTTGTGGTCTGTCCAGACCTCAAAGGGGCAAGTGGCCCCTTCCAGGAGGTGTCGCTATGCCTCTAAGGCAGCTTTGACGGCAAAAGCCTCTTTCTCCCATACATGCCATCTCCGTTCTGTTTCGGAGAACTTGCGGGAGAGGTACGCGCAGGGCTTCAGCTGATCATTTGGGTCCTGCTGAAGCAAGAGCACCCCAATTGAGAAATCGGAGGCATCTACTTGGACTACAAAGGGCTTGGTGGGGTCGGGGTGTTGTAGAACCGGTTCAGCTGTGAACAGTCTTTTGAGATGATCAAAAGCCCTTTGGCATTCAGGTGTCCAGTTAAGTAGCGCTCCCAGGTTTCCTGCCTTGCGCGTGTCTCCCAAACCCTTGGTGTGGAGTAAATTAGTTAGGGGCAAAACGATTTCCACTAGTCCCTTGATGAACCCCCTGTAAAAATTAGAAAATCCCAGAAAACTTTGTAGTTGCCTCCTAGTGCGTGGGCGCTCCCATGCCAGGATGGCCTGGACTTTCCCAGGGTCCATTTCGATGCCCCTCTCAGAGATTCTGTAACCCAGATAATCTAGCTGAGATTTATGAAACTCACACTTAGAAAGCTTGGCAAAAAGCTCGGCTTTGCGGAGTTTCCTGAGCACCTGCTTAACCAAGCGTTTGTGCTCCTCTTCAGTCTCAGAATATATCAATACATCGTCTAAATACACAAGGACCCCCTTGAAACAAGTGTTTGTGCAAGACCTCATTGATCAATTGCATAAATACCCCTGGTGCCCCTGCCAAACCAAACAGTAATACTTTATATTGGAATGATCCCAGTGGGCAATTGAAAGCCATCTTCCACTCATCCCCCTCCCGTATGCATATGCGGAAATAGGCTTCTTGCAAGTCCAGTTTAGAGAATATTTTCCCCTTTGCCAGATGTGCTAATATGTCTTTGATTAGGGGCAAGGGATATTTGTTTGATATGGACACTGAATTCAATCTGCGGTAGTCTGTACAGAGTCTTAATGTCCCATCCTTTTTTTCTCTGAACAACACTGGGGCTCCAACTGGCGAGTTTGCGGGCTCGATGAAGCCTCGTGCTAAGTTCTTGTCCACAAACTCCCGCAATGCTGCCAGCTCTTTCTGGGTCATTGCGTAAATTTTTGGCTTTGGCAAGGGTGTGTTGGGGACCAGTTCTATCACACAGTCAGTCTTTCTGTGGGGTGGGAGTTTGTCTGCTTCGTTCTCCCCGAACACATCTGCAGACTCAGCGTACTTGTCCGGCAAGCCTTCCAGGGCCGCTGCAGCCAGATGTGTGGTTGTAGACGCTGCCCTCCCCACCGCAGCACGGGGAATTCGGTCCCCTGTAGGTGCTTGGTAGAAGCCGTCTGTAAACGTGATCGTCCTGGTTTCCCAATTTATGTATGGGTTCCTTCGTACCAGCCACGGAATGCCTAAGATGATTAAAGGGTGGCCCACCAGTGCCACGACAAATTTCAGTCTCTCCCGGTGGCTGCCTAACTGCAGCGCCACTTCTCCGGTGAATTGGGTGACCGGGCCCCCTCCTGCTGCCGAACCGTCCAATTCCGTGAACACTATGTGGTGCTGAAGTGGAAAGCAGGGGAGATTTAAATCGGCAACCACGTCCGGGTGCATTAGGCATCTAGAACAGCCCGAGTCTATTAGGGCCCAGACTTCAACCGACTTCTCAGTGGAACCTAACTTAACTTTTACGTATAGGGTGGGACAGTTGGCACTCACCCAGACATCGCTGCGCCCATTCTCCTCCTCCACCTGCCCTCTGGCGCTTCTCAGGGCAGGTGGCTGGCATTTCCCGCCGGTTCTTCCTGGTCGTTCTCCTCCTCTTCACTGGAGTAAGGCAGTTCTTTTGCTCCGATCTCTCCCCTGGCCACTGGCATCTTTTTGGGCCCTACGGGTGGTTTGCCCAGTGTTTTTCCTGGCCTGTCAACTACCTTTGTTTTCGGGCACGCCGCCACTTTGTGGTCCTCTTTCCCGCATCAAAGGCACTGCCCCTTGGTGAACCGTCGCTCCCTCTCCTCTCTCCAGGGTTGGGATGTTGGCCTCACCGGTCCTGCAGCGGTTCGGGGTCCCTTTACCGTCGTCGCTTGTTGCGCTGCCCTCTTGGCTTGTAGGAAGGTTTCCTGGGCATTTTCCGCCTTACCGGTCAGCAGTACCCACTCATGTAAAGTGTTTGGGTTGTCTCTGCATAATGCCCACCTCAGAACATCCAAGTTCAGGCCCTCTTTGAAACGTTCAATTAGGGTAGACTGCGACCAGTCCACCACCTTTCCAGCCAGTGCTTTAAATTCCATGGCATAATCTGCTACAGATCGTTGCCCTTGGCTGATTTCCCCTTAGGGATCTCTTCGCTCTCTCCTTTTCTAAGGGGTCTCTGAAGTGCAGATCTAGTGCCCAGAGGAACTCGTCAAATTCATCGAGCTCTGGGGCTTCTGCCTGGCATAGCTGCACATACCAGTCAGCCGCCCTTCCTTTAAGTTTGTTAGCAATGGCATTAATTTTGCCCTTTTCTGAGCAGAAATATGGCCCAAATTCTTCCATGTAGTTCTTGGCATTTGTTAGGAAGAAGGATAATGTTGCTGGGTCCCCGTCGAATTTGACCCCGAAGTCTTTCACCCCCGCTCCTGGTGGGCTCCAAACCACATCTGGTCGTCTGGACGTACCTCGGGCTGCGGGGGTTCTCCGGTCTCGGTGTGGGGATTCCCCAAGCCGGACTCTGGGCGGTGTTGCCTCAGTTTCGTGCCGGTTCCAGCCTCTTCCCAGCGGTCGCGTCTCCAGGGTGGGAGGGGGGGAAGGTGACCTCCTGGCAGATTCCACGAGGTGAACTCTGCCCGGCGCTGCCTCAGCCTCCTGCCATCTCCTTCCTCTCCCCGGCTGTCGCGTCTCAGGGGTGGGAGGGGGGGTGATGACCTTCTGGTACCTGGTTCCACCTCACCCCTTCCTTGGGATTCCCACGCCACTGACCATCTCAGGAACAGCTGTTCAATTGACTCCAGCCTCGCCTCCATTATCCTCAGCCTCTCAGCTGTCTGGGAGCCTTCCTCGGTTCGTCCGATCTGGCGCCTTCCCTCAGCTCCTGCGATCGAGGACAGCAGGTCCCGCGGCTTCCTAGACGCCCCGAGCATCCCTGGCAGGGATCCCGGCGTCTCGTCCAGGGTGACCCACTCCCCCTGCGACTCTCGGGTGGCTTCAGGTGTCCTGCTCCTTCCGGCCTCCTCCTCCTCCGAGCCTGATCTCGAACCCTCCTGGATTTCGTACCGTCTGGGTATAGGGTTCTCACCGATCGCCCGTGCCATGGAGTCGGGTGCCCCGTTGCCGGTCCTCTGGTAGCCACCTCTTCGTGGGTTGAGTCTTTCCATCGCCAGCTTTGATCCCTCACAGACGAAATCTGGAATGGTGCTAGCGGAAAAATTTTTTTGATTCCCGTCTTTATGTGATGGTTGCCTTATTCGAAAAAAAACACAGACTCACCAGCCAGGGCTAAGGATATCTGGTTTATTGAGAATGCAGACACGGAGAAAGACGGGAATGAGCACATGGCATGCGAGGTAGACGGTAAATACCCGCGGTGCGGACCTGATCCTTCCCCACCCCCCATTGTCCTAAAGTCTTGACCGACAATGAACCTGGAGTCTCGATGGGTGATCAGGGGGCGATTAGTGCTGATTACCTCTGTCCTCTTCCTGTGTCCGGAGCAGGTGTGTCCCCCGTGGTAATGCAGAGATGTCAGGGAGATAGGATGATGGCTTCCCAGGTCAGGGCAAAGGTATGGCTCCTTTGTCCTTTGTCTGTATTGTCTTTCAGTGCTTATGGGATTAGCACTGATTCTTTCCTCCCTCCTCCCCTTCATCGGAAAGGCATGTTCCCCGTTGTGATGTATGTATACATCGCAACAGGGGACATGACAGTCATTATGTATGGAAAGTTTTCTGAAGAGAAGTTGGAATTTTTGAGGGGAGCAGCTGGGCTGTTCAATTTTTCTAAGGAAAAAACTCTGTGCACATTGTGGGGATATTTAAATGCTCTGGTCTATTCTGAGGTGGGATAAGGGTTTAAGAATGTTTATCTGGATTGCTTTTAGGGTTTGTCTGATGTTATTTTTTTTTAAGGATTTGGATTAAGATTATTAGGGTAAAAATGTTTATTTGGATGGTTTTGGGTTTATTAAGACTAAGATTATTAAAATTGTTGTACTATTAGGTATAATAGCAGACAATTTATGTGCTTTTTAGTTTGATTTTTATTACAGTAGACAGAAATGTATAGAATAGTAGTAGGAAGGGAATCATTAAATAAGTGTTATCTTTTTTGGGGGGAAGTTGCTTAGGAGGTTTATATGATTTTTTCCCCTTTATTTTAATATAAGGGGAGGGAGTAACTGTACCTATTGATGTTTATAATGTGCCAAAGTGGGATGATTTATAGAAATAGTGTGGTTTTGGTTTCATATAGAATAAGAGATTGATTGTGGAAAATTTTTGTATATCCTTGCTGTTAAAAGTCAGAAGTCACATCTTTCTGTAATTTTGAAAAAAAAATTCTCTTGTTTTTTCACGTCTTTTTAGTTTTTCTTCTTTTTTCTTCTTTTTTTGTTTTTTCATAGCTTTTATCTTTGTCTTGAAACTTAATAAAATTCTTATAAAAAAAGAATTTATTTCATTATGGAGCTACTGAATGGAGATAGATAAAATCAGCATTAAAGCCTTCTTAGAATTCTAGGGGCTATCTCAAAAAACAGTTTATGAGTGAGAAAAAAAAAAAAGGCAATCTGCTTTCTCTCCCCCTCTACCCACCAAATCAAACACCCTGTGTCACAACTTTTTTGTGTGTAGAATGTTCAGCCTTTCCAATTGTTCAACAGTCTATCTTCTGGTAGTCACAGCTATTAGGGTTGTGCAAATCCTTCAAAAGAGGTGCTTTGGAACATCATGTGAGAACACGTATGAAGTAACTCTTTTCAGACCATTAAAGCAGCCTTGCCTTTTTCCAGGCATACGCGGCTGCTTGGGGAACCGCTCCCCGCTGCCTCCATGTGTGTGCATGGACAGCCCCTTTAATTCACTGGAAAAAAATGCAAAGCCCCTCTTTCAAAGTACTTGCAAGCCCTAAAAGAAAACAGTCACTGTTATTAGACTGAATTGAACCTATCCATTGTATCAACTTGGTTTTGAAAAGGCTGCCAGAAGTGTTTTATCCACAAGATGGTGCTCTGTCACTTAGCTATAATTCCAGTCTACAAGCCTAAACTCTGTCCTTCTCTGACTTTTAATTCATTTACATAGATGTGTTTGGTTTTGCATGGAATAAACAATTCCTATGACACAAATACCTGACAAGATCCTACATTTTCAGTGATCCAATTCTTCCAACTGAATCATAGTTCCACTGAACTCACTTTATTTTAGGGCTGGTTGCTATTAATATGGGATTTATCAATATGTTTGTGCTGGTTTCGTTTTGGATTTATTATACTGTACTTCATCTTAGTTGGCCCACAGCCTTTTCAGCCCAGAACAACACCCAATCCTGGAGCACAGAAATACAATCTAAGTACAAGCACAAGCAATTTTGTTCCAAAACTGAATATTTTTTTATACATATTTGGTCAGCTCAAGGCAGCAAACATACCAAATACTCCTTCCTCTTCCTATTTTCCCCACAACAACAACCCTGCGAGATGGGTTGTGCTGAGAGAGAGTGACCGAAGTCACCCAGCCGGCCTTCATGCCCAAGGGAGGCCTAAAACTCACAGTCTCCTGGTTTCTAGCCCAGCACCTTAACCACCACCAGCAGCAGCAATAGATTATGCATGAGAAAACTTTACTTCAAACAAATTCTCGTGGTGCCCCAGGTAATCTATTGACTAAAGATGAAAAGCCAACTATTGCAAGAACACGTACATAATCATAGTGAGGTAATTCAGTCTTTTACTATTTCCAAATGCATAATCTTGCACTTCTTCATGCAAAATTGTTTTAAAATTGTTTCTCCGCAACACATTCACATTTATGCTGAATAATTAGTTAAGAGCTAATTATTCTTTTTCAAATGTTGCTGCTTTCAGTTTTCCATTGTTAACGGTGAATTAAAATGTCTCCGTTATCCTAAAGTTGACACAAAAAAAATTGTCCAGTCCTTCTTCAGAAGAGTAATGTACTTCTATCAATTTTTTTTTAAAAAAACTTAAATGAATAATTTCTATATATTAATTGACAACCTTGTCAAAAATGTGTCAGAAATGAACCCCAATGGTAAGACAAAGGCTATTATATTATGTATACAGCTAACTTTGGATCAGACCTGGTTAATATTTGGATGGAAGGCCAAAAGGAAGTACCTGTAGGCTAGACTGCAAAGTTTAAAAAAAATTAGAAGGGGTCAAAGCAAATAACTTTTGTATTGCTGCCAAGAAAATGACATGGACATGTCTGTGAAATTACCAGAAAAAGAGACTTTATTTGCTATTAAACAGAGCAATTCATTCTGAAAGAGAAAGGCCATCAGAAATGCATTTTTTACTCTTCACAATCAAATGTAGTTTCTTCCTTGCTGTTCCACAAGTGTGCCAGAACCCTTTGATTACTTGTGCCATTTACAAACCTTTTCACCACTGCTTCCTACCTGATTCTGGAATCACTCCTGCTTGCACATTACCGTGTGAGGGGCCAACCTGCTTATAAGGTGCTGTAAAATTCTGTTGCTGCCTATTTCTAATTCATTTCAGGGCAGGACAAGCATCATTTTAAGGGGAAAATGAGTAGGAGCCATATCATAAAACTGTTCTTAGGAAGAAGTGCCTATACAATAACAATCTAGTTTCTTTGAAAGGTCCGTATGCTGTGTCTCAGGAAGAAGACAAGCTTTTGGGTCAGTGGGCATGGCTGGCCACAGGCAACCTCACAAAATGGCTATCATGGAGAGGCCCGTGCTTATTCATAAAGTGACTGTCTAACAGGTTCAGCTTGTCCCAAAACATCCATTTACCATATGGCCAATTGGGAAGATTGTACTGTAGTGAATCTAGACCAGTATTTCTCAACCTCAGCAAGGTGAAGAGGTGTGGACGTCAACTCCCAGAATTCTCCAGCCAGCAGGCTGGCTGGGGAATTCTGGGAGTTGATGTCCACACCTCTTCACCTTGCTGAGGTTGAGAAACCTTGATCTAGATATTGTCCTTTTTCAGGGGGAAAATGATGGGATCCAGGCTCAGAGAGGCACTCTTGGGTTTCTTCCCCCCACCCCCCCAGCTGGAGACAGCTGCAGTTCCTGAAAATAGCATGGCACAGCTTCCTGATTGGGCCTGAAATTCAGGCCTTCTGCCCCAAAGCCATGGAAAAGTGGAATGTAGGATAAAACCAGGGGAAAAACATCCAGTTAAGGTTCAGAGGCATTTTGTTTCTTTTCCATGCCGCTTTGCTAAATTGCAGAACTTTATCTTTGTTCCCATTTTCTGTCTCTTTCTTTGGCTTATCCACTTGCAGGTTAATGATAGGCAGTTCCAGGCCTCCTCTGGTTTGGTGCTGTCTTATTATTCCCTAAGCCCTAGCTTGATTTCATTTATTAAAATAAAAATGCATGTTGGGGTTTGGGCTAGCATCCTGGTCTCCAAAGCTGCTTAGGCTTAGTAGCCCTCTTTAGAAGAGGAAAACTGGAGCCAGTCATTGTAAAATGCCTTCCTGGGGAAGGGGAAACCTCCTGTTCTGCCCCATCCAGGTTTCATGTGAAGGGGACATCTGATCAGTGTGGAACAAGAGCTCACATTCCTTTTCCAGGGCAATCTAGTCACTCGATAAACTGCTCTTCCTTACTGAGAAAGAAAAGGAGGGAAGCCAGAAAATGCAAATAATAAACTAACACATCAGACTAATATTTGACCATTGATCTATACCAGTGTTTCTCAACCTTGGCAACTTTAAGACATGTGGACCTCAACTCCCAGAATTCCCCAGCCAGCATTGGGGAGCATGCTGGGAGTTGAAGTCCACCCATCTTAAAGTTGCCAAGGTTGAGAACACTGATCTATACTGAAACATTCACACATGCACACCCTTCCAACCGTGAACTATATACTGCCTTTACCAGAAACTGCTAGAAAACCTATAGTGATGCTACATTTCCAGAATCATCTCGCCATGCCAGTGCAGAAGAAAGATGACAACTCTCTTTTAATATATTGACTTGGAATTAGCTTTCACTGTTTCCCCTCCCTCTCTCAAAAGTTATCTTTTGCAGGATAAAGACAAAAGGCTTGTTTTAACTGCTATCATGATGTGCTGGAATGTGGAAAGTTCTCAGTTTATCCCCCTGACAGCTGTTCTCAGCCTGCCGCTGAATCCTCCAGAGTATCAGCAATATGCTTCTGGTGATCTCCCATCGCTACTAGCAGTTACTTACTCAAATAACTCAAGGGAATCTGAGTCCAGGCCACACAGACTGTTGCTCGTAAGACGTTTCCTGACTCAATGAAGGAAATACCCCTGTATAAAATGTTTTATGTATTTAGTTTTAGGATACAGTAATGGAAAAACAGGAGCAAGCGCTATTAGGAAGACAGAAAAACAGCATCCAAATATTTGCCATCTCATTTGCAAGAAGTAAATTGGCAGAGGGTGGGGGGAGGCGGCTCCATATTTGTCAAGGGAGCGTGGATCATGGCAGGAAACAACCTTAGTGCCTTTCTTAAAACTAAATATAAAGAAAGCAAGCTAGGATTGAAGTAAAATAAACTTATTCCATAGACACATGCAAGACAAGGGCACTTTGACTACCAAAACACACGTACTGTTCCGTAAGTATATAGATTTTGCGGCAATTCGAACTAGTCATGTCCAGGTATGAGGCCTTATGTGTATAAGCCTTCTAGACTCCTAATAAATTATTGTTTATCTATTCTTCCATTTTCCCCCCAGGAAGAATGTACTCACCAAATGCAGCTGCAATGATACCAACATAATTTTGAGAAACCTCCATTAAGAGCCCCTCCTGCAAAAATCACACTTTTTCATAGGCCTGATATTTTTTCCAGAACCACAATGGATTTATTTCTGGGTTTTGAATCTTGACGTATTTTTCAGAAAAAGAAAGCAAAGGCCCCCTTCCCACAATTCACAGGTACACATGGCAGAGGCTAGTGTGCATACTAAAAACAAAAACACCACAGTGCTCCTATGGCAGATGTATGTGCAAATCCATTCTAAGAAACTGCCTGAAGTACAGGACTCTTTATCAAACCTACTGTCCTAACAGCCAGGAAACACACTGAGACAAGGAACTGGTCTCTAATATTTATTGCTAGTACTTAACAGGAATCCTAACAAACTGAAGAAGCGTGGGAAAACCCAGACATATAAACCCCAAAGGTTAAGGCGGTCCCGATCTGTGTCTCTTTGAATGGCTGACCAATTCCTCAGTGCTACGCATGCGCTTGACAGTCTGGATGGGAGCCCCCTGCTCGCCATCCTTACTCATGACACCTACACTAAAATTTACAGGATCTTTCTGTTTTAATACATAGGCCTGCAAAAAAAAAGTATTTGCAAATAGGTATTCAAAAGGAAAACTTCTAGTTACGTTCTAACTGGAAATTATCCATTTTCCTTCCTTAAAATTTAACCCAATAATGATCAAGCCAATAGGGGACCAGTATACTATGAAGCTTTCAAAACAGATTAAAAAAGGCTTTGTGCTGCAAGCTTTTACATACTTAGAGCCCCGCTAAATTCAACAGAACTAATCCCCAGACTCCAGCTTTCGCCTCTTCTTTTCTCTTGAATGTCTAATCATAATGTTACCAGAAGTCTCTCCTTCCCAACATATTGTTTTCAAAGAGTTTTGAGATTCTAGTCACACAATGCTGCACTGCCACATTTCCTTCTGAACATTATTTCTGCAGCTGCCCGGCCTGTCTTAATGTAAAGGGAGAGCAATATATGGAATGCAAATGAAAGTTCAGGTAAAGTGGCAAGCAGAACAAGCAAGTGGGGGCATTAGTCTTTCTTTTTATTTATTTATTTGTCTGTCATATTTCTTTACTGCCCATCTCGTATTACAATGACTCTGGGCGGTTTACAAACAATTAAAATAGAAGAATAAACTATAATTAAAACAATACAATATCAGTATCAATATATAAATATAAAAATGTAAAATATATAATATAAAATTCAAGATGGCGATATTATAATATAAAATTCAGATAATGATATTATCATTGGCCCCCTCAAGGTTCCAACCAGCCCCATGATTGGCTATCCCCCCTCCCACCCCAGGCAATGTGGCACAACCAGGTTTTAACCCCCTTCCAGAAGGCCAGGAGAATGGGGGCCCGCCTCACCTCTGGAGGTAACTTATTCCAGAGGGCGAGTGCTACTGCAGAGAAGGTTCTCCTCCTGGACCCTGCCAATCAACACTCTCTCATCAGCAGGGTCTGTAACTTTCTTTTTCTTGACAAGCAGGGTTATTAAACTGTTCTCAGCTATGTTAAGTCAAAAGCCTGCCTTAAAGCCACGAATCTGTACAAATTCAAATATACCTACATGCCTCTTAGAGTTTCACGGCATTTTAGTATTTGACATTAGTGACCAGCAACTCACAAAACTGCAAGTGCTTGGGGTGTTAAATGGGACCTCAGGTGATTCTTCAGAAGTGTATCACTCATATTTAAACAGGCAACTTTCTAGCTCACTTCGTTGAAGAGGGAAGCCCAATGGTTTTTGCTGAACCGTTCTGTGCTGACTAGCTTAACTAATCTCTTTACAAGGCAGGTAAGCAAGGTGGGGGCTTGATACAAATAAACAGAGAGGAGTCTGGGGTGGAACAATTATGGTCCACCTACATTCTACTCCTATTGGTGACCTAAAATGTTTTACCACATAAAAACTAGTACAATATAATTTATATTTAATGCAACATTCATAGTAATTTAAATGCATTCCAATGCTTAAGGAACATTAGAAGATGAAGCAGAAAGTTGGTTAAATCATGAAACAGACTACTAGGAGAAAAGGGACAGGGAAAAAATGAGATTCCTACCTAGTTAGTATGGGGGGAAATGTCATACTTCCTGTGTGTGATTTAAGTAACTTTTGGGATTTAATTAAATATCTGATGCTTTAGATAGAACATCTATACTCTATATCTACATTGTACATCTAGAATATCTGATGCTTTAGATAGAAATGGTGTGACTCAGCAAACTAAACATGTTGAGTGGTGGTTTTCTACATCATATTGTACCATCCATCCATCCATCCATCCATCCATCATATATACTTACCATCATTTTATTTACTTTGGGAGTAAGCAGTATTATACGAAGTGCAGAAAAGGAGTAAGACACAATGAGCAAAATTTAAAAAACGTAAGAAAAAGAGAACAAAAGCTAATTAGTGTACAACACCAGTCACTGTATCTCTCCATGCTTTAAACAAGTTGCATAGGCCTTTGGTGTGGAAATTGTATCCGTGCTTTAATATAGCAGCAGTCACTCATCTATACCAGCAGCTTTGCCATTCTCCCAGCAATTGCAACTTCTTTTTCATCATCTTTCCTTCCTTGGAAACTAACATCTATAGCATTCATTTCAATTCCACCCTTCGACATACAACTATCATTCTCATACAAGTTTCCTTCTTTCCTCACCTAACCTCAGTTTTATCCTAAGTCATTTCATCACTTTTATTTTTATTTCTATTCATCTGCTGGAGACTCTGGATATTTTTAAAATATTTCCATTGCAATTTTAAAAAGAGAAATACATTAAAAACAGTAAAAAAAAGAAAAAGAAAAACAGTAATATTCAACAAATTAATTATATAATTGGAATACCAACATGAACAAAAAGAAAAAAATAGAAAATTAAACAAGTAATCAGAAAAAAAACCCTACAAAATTAACCATTTGAATGTTAGCATTTGTTATGAAAACTCAAAACAATATAGTGCCACTGGTGAGTGTTAGGCAAAGTAATTCTATCTGCAATTGTTGAAAATCCTTTAAATAATCATTACAAAGTAATTGATTTTAAGTAATTATCACATAGACAGAAGCCAAAGCAAAGAAGCTGGTTGAGGCAGATAAGCCCAGCCTTGACTGTTTAAGACGGTGACACTCCCTTGGACACTGCTTTGATTCCCAAGTGTCGCCTCCAATGCTCTAAACATGATGCACGAAGGTTGACTGTGCTCTCTTTACACAAACCTAATGGATATATGCAAACATCAACTGCAAACTTCCCTTGCATTATTTATGGAATTTAGAGAGCCACCCATCTCAGTCTTGTGACTCTGTGTGGCTCATGATACAAACCATAAAAACAAATGATAAAACCACATTACAGCAAAGCTGTGGTCCCCGAAAACTGTAACCCATTTGCCCCATATACATCATGCTCTGCTAATAATCTGGCCCCACTGCTTGGGGAAAAAGCCAGGTCTTCAAGCCTAGCAGGGTTGGGGCTGTCTCGATCTCAAGGGGGATGCTGTTCTATAGGGTAGGTGCTGTGACACAGAAGGCATACTTCCTGAGTCCCACTAGATGGCACTGTTTCAGAGAAGGGACCAAAGCATACACACCCTGTCACATCTGGTGAGATAAGCAGATATAATCATGGACAAGCAATCCCACAAATAATCTGGCCCTGGGCCAGGTAAGGCTTTATAGGTGACTACCAGCACCTTAAATTGTACCTGGAAGCCTACTGGAAACAATACAGATTTGTGAAGCAGGGTGTTGCCTGATATACCAGGATACGTCCCAAATTGCCTGCACCGCTGCAGCTTCCAAATGCTCTTGAAGGGCAGCCCCATGAACACAGTATTGCAATAGATCAATTGGGAGATGACTAAGGTCTGAGGGACTGCAAGGAGGGCCTTCCAATCCAGGAAGGAGCACAACTGGTGCACAAGATGAAGCTGCGCGAAGGCCCCGGTGGCCATGGCTGCCACCTGCACCTCGAGCAGGACAGATGAGTTTAGATGGACCCCCAAATTGCACACCAGCTCTCTCTAGCAGGGTGCTACCCCATCCAGTGAAGATAGAAAATCCCCAGATCCAGGGCACCCTAACCCAGTCACTTGGTCTTGCTCAGATTTTTTCCTTTTAAGCTGCTACAGTACGTACTTGCTAAGTTAACTTGAGATGGAATCATAATCACTATGCTTTTTATCCTAATAATTCCCTAATTGGTACCAATCAGGATACAAGCATTTTAGAGCTAGGCAGATGAGAAAATAAATGTTAAGAACTTGCCATCCATGAAGCCATCCACCCCAACAGATCAGGGATGCTCTGAAACTACACTATTTTTGTGAGAAAAAACTATTCTGGAAAAAAGCAGATTGATGTTGCCCCAAAACTGTAGCAGAAGCTGGGTAAAGTTTTGAACAATTAAACAAGTGTATTACTGTAGTAGTTTTTTTACACTTCTTCTAGGGTTGTCTATAAATAAATCCTATCTAAAAATATACAATATTTCAGAACATTAGAATTTCTCTATTTCAGAATATTAGAATTTCACTCCTTAAGTGCTTTACAGTTCAAAGGAACCTGCGAAGTGGCTATACAGCCGGGAATCCTGAGCATTAGACTAGAAAACGCCATTCCGCCATTCCTTAGGACTATGCGTTGCGATCCTACCCTACAGCAGCGCCTTGACTTAGCTGCGAGGTATTCCCACCGATCCTGACGCCAACAGAGGACGGAGAGACGCCTCGCGTCTGGGCTGCAGAGGGTTAATCACTCCTGGACGCCGATTGGGCGGGCTGGGCGGAGATTTACCATTCGGAGCCTGGGTAGCAAGAAAGTTGCGGAGAGTCCTGGCCGGAGAGTCATCCAGGAAAGGGGGGTGGGAGAAACAAACACAGACGAAGCTACCAGCCAGAAAAACCCAAAGCGACCCAGGCAGACAGAAGGAGAGAGCGAGGGAGGGAAGGTTGCTGCTGATGGTGGGCCTGGGAGAACTCCGCGTTTGAGGAGGCGCCCCGTCCGTCACGCAACTTTGGATTCCCTGGAGAGCGGCCGGCGAGGTTCGTCCGGGAGGGAAGCAGCTAGGAAACGGACGGGGTGAAGAAGCAGCCAGCGCCGTTTCTCTGTTCTCTTTTCTCTCTCCCATTCTGGCTTGCTTGCTGGCTTTGACTCGGTGGCCGAAGACAGGAATGCCTAGGATCGCGCCTGATCCAGTCACCAAACTGATCGGTGCCTCCTGCCGTTGCCGCGGTGGCCTTTCTTAACGACTCCCGCCGCCGTTTCACGGAAGCATTTAAGGGACCCGTTTACTCCCCTCATCTCCAGCTGCAGTCGTCATGTCCCGTGGGAGTGGGTTCCCGCCGTGCGCCGCCGCTGTCTGCATTTGTATCCTCTCTTCCTTTTGCCACAGCGTTACAGGTGAGTGCAAATGAAAGTGAACCCTGGGAATATTTTATATCGATCGGGAGTGAGAAAAAGTAGTTTTGTGAATCCCAGATGTGGGATTGTGGCAGACTCCTGCCCAGTTCGATCAGAGGGACAGGCGTGTACAGTCCACAGTAAAGGCAAATACGTGAATAACGTTGTTTTTGTGAATCTTTATGCTGCTGTTCGCGGCAGGACTTGGGGGGCGGGGGGAGAAGGAGTTAATCTGAAAGAATAAAAAATAGCACGTGTAGAACGCTGTGTAAACATACCAATGCTTTAGTAGTAATAGCAGCAGTAGCGGCAGCCCAGAGGTCAGTAAATCGATGGACAATTATTCTGCACCCCCCTTCCCCAGCTGTGTGGCCTGGGCTCCTTCAGCTGCAAGGGTGGATGTAGCTGCTTGCCAACACATTTGGAGGGTGCCCAGTAGCTTTGGCTGAACTGAGGACTGGAGAGAGTAAGTGGCTAAATGGATTGATTAAGTTTGCCAGGTCTTTTGGCAAGATGAGATAAAAGCTGCAGAAATAGAATCTAAATTGGTAGTGGTGCATGAAGAATAGAAGTCCCAAGCTTTTACCCTGAAGCAGGGGATGGTGCAGGCTTTTCCTAAACTTCTTTGTAGGAACCAAACATAAAAATATGGTTGATATATATGGATGCATGAAACCTTTCATTATAGAAAAATGTGATTTTTGTGTAGTTTATAAACCACTTCTTACAATTTCAGAAAGGCTGTGCATCACCATGTTACTTCTGCAATATGAAAGGAGCCTGTTGGGTGGTTTCTTTCCCAACTGAGCTGAGGAGATGTGGGTGTTGTAGAAGTGTTTGTAGACTTGGCTGTCTCCTAAGAAAATGTTTTCTAAAGCAGAGCAATAAGTTTCCTGTACACTTCCCATGTTCATTTACTGAGAGAGTGTTCTTAAAATGTTTATAAGGTAGTTCGTGGATTTGAAATAGCTGTAGCTCAGCTTTCCCAGGATGGCTCCTTGAGAATGTGTAGGGGCTGCAGCAATTTTCAAGATTCGCAGCATTCTGAGTGCCAAGTTGGGCAAGATTTCCTTAGATGCGTAGGCTGGTGATAATATGTGTACAGCCCAAAATAAGTCTTATCTTTGATATCAGTTCCCCAAATGTGCTTATTAGCTGTTCTGTTTCTTTGGATATATCATAATTGTTACTAGATCCTTATTCTTTGCTTGCTTGCTTTCTACCCCTAAGTCGCTGTCAGGGAAAGTTAGAAATAGGGTGGTCTTTAAATGCTACTTCGATTCCTACTGCTTTTTGCTGAAATGGATTACTCAGCGCAGAAAAACAATAGCAGGTATGGTTATCCTGTGTCACTTGCAACAGCAGTATTGAATAGTAGGAGATCTAAGAGAGAGACTAATGATGTCAGTCTGTCTGAACTTCTGTCCCACTATACTTGAGCCAACAGATCTTCTTCTCTCATTTTGAAAAATAAGCTTAAATTCCATAATAAAATTTTAAAATAATTTGTGTATTATAGGATGTTTAAATGACAGTTTGCACCCCTGTAGAAATTATCCCCAGCTTTCACTTCTGACAAAAGCAGTTTTTGCGGGCCATGTCCCCCTTTTGGTCCAACCCACGGGACAAACACATCCTCGTGATGCTCCCTTCACCCCTTCCCAACCCATTCCAGAGGTAGCCTTTAATCATCCTTTGCTGTTCCTGTATCAGAGTGGTCTTTTCCCCCTTAAGCCCATAGCAGACTGCATCACTTTCAAGGACTCCAAATCTGATTGACTGTTGCTGGGCTGTGAGGTGGCCAAAAGGTTTGGGATCAGGCCAGCACTACTGGCCACTTCAGGTGGATTTAGACACACTCCTTTTCCTTTGATCCCTTGGCATTCTCCTGCAGGGCCATTCTGTTTGGGAGTGGAAGTTCCATCTCTTTTAAACCAGCCTCTCTTGCTCCATCTGCCTACAAAAAGTAAAAGGTAGTTGGCTCAGGAAGTGGCAGGTTTTAACTCACCCCGTAGGTTTAGCATTCTTTCAAAACTCCATGTCTGCACAAGCCTGTTGTTAAAACCATCCACCAGTCACAGCAGTGTTGTGATTAGCAGATGGTTTCCTGCTGATTGATGAAGTTAACAAAGAGAAAAGGCAGTAATGCCAGAGTGTTTAACTGATGGCTTTGCTTAACCAATGCTGCGCACCTGACATCAGGACACAGGCATCCAGTGTCAAGCCAAAATTGAGGCAGGATAGGAATTGGCAGTGGGGACCACAGTTTTTATGCCAGTATAGTTTTCTATCAGCTGAGCCACTAGGAAAGCCCTACTGTCAATCTTCCTAACAAGTTTTCAGAATGTGTGGGACAATGAATCAGGCAGCCATATTGTGGGGAGAGGTGCTGCTTGATGACAGGTATGTTGCAGTAACACTGCAATTCTGTTTGTAGTTACCTCAGAGCAAATCACACTGATCTTGTTGGGCTTGCCCATTTAACAAATGCAATATGGATCTAAATGATCTAGCTGACTAAACTCTAGGAAGTATTTTATCCCCTGTAACATATTTTTGAACAAGCTATAAAATGTCAGTCATTTTTATGTGGAGTGAACTGTAACTTAGAAGTGATTGCTTGTGACTGTGTATGGCAGCTGATCCCAAGGATAATTTTTGTACTTTTCGGATGAAGCTTCTTTATTGCTGTCCCAGTGTATGTTTCAAAAGGGCTGAATTTTTCAGGAGGGCATGGTTAGAAAGAAGCAATGAAGGAGAGGTGTGTTCTTCTCCTCTTTGCTTATCTTGTTTTTGAATTGCCTCCCTTCCCCCTTTCTTAAAATATGGGCACAACTAGCATTGTGACACATGATACACCACTGTAATCTGTCATGGTGCAGATTTCAGTACATAGGTGGAGAAATGCCAACTGGAGGTCTACAAAAAGTAAAAGGTAGTTGGGTTAGTAATAAGAAAAGTTCCAGAATATTTTATTATTATTTTTATGCCTTTGTGTCAGTCTTAACTCTGGGCAGCTACATGGACAGGTTCATCGATACAGGTGTTTTTGCAACATTTTGAAAGTGGTTTGCCTTTGTCTTCTTCCTAGGGCTGAGAGAGAGTGACTGGCTCAAAATCACCCAGCTAGTTTCAGTGCCTAAGGGAGGAGTAGAACTCAGGTCTCCCTGCTGCTATTTCAGTGCCTAGGTCAATATTTTTAAGGTTTCAAGATCCACAAACTAATTTTTATAAGAAAGTGTCTGATGAAAAGATCTAGTGATTGGGGAAAAGATGAAGAAATAAAGTCTGCATTCTCAAAATGAAAGGTGCAGTTATCTAGTACTAAAATTATGTCGCATTTCACTCAGGACTGGCCTTGCATATTGCACAGGAATAATTCTCTGGCTATCTTGTGAAGAGGTTTTGCAACAGGAAATAGGCTATCATGCTTTTCTTGGGCAGCTACTTGAGTGATCTAGTTGGCTTCCATTTATAGAAGCCCAGTAAATTTTTATGTATACAGTCATATCTTTGCACTTGTTTAAAAGGATCAGATCTCTGCCTAAATATAACATTTTTTATCATTAAAAAAACCCTCTTGAAATGACTTTTTTTTTCACTTAAGGTAGCATATAGTTGATCTTTGAACAAGGCCAGCAGATTCCAGTTTTGCCAAGACTTCAGGCATCTCTCCTGGCTTAAGCAAAGACCATGCCGAGACAAGGAGAAAGTCTCTAGTGTTTTATTTAACTGCTATAGTAGACAGAAAATCCTACCAAACTGAAGGAGCGTGGGAAAACCCAGACAGATAAACCCCAAAACTCAAGGCGGGTCTGCTCTGGGTCTGCTCTGGGTTTCTCTGAATGACAGCTCAAAGTCTCTAAACTACGCATGCGTTTTCCCCCCCTGGATAGGGGCCTCCTCCTGCTCACCATCATCCATGAAACCTACATAAATGCAGTGCTTGTTTTCTTGCTGATACGTTGCTTGGTCCTAACCTGGATTATGACGTACTTTTCTAGTGATATGATTGCTTCTCCAAGAAATCATATTTATAAAGTTCACAGGATCTATGTTTGGTACATGCCAGGTGGCAGCCCTTTTTACTTCTATCCAGAACTATATTTATCAATGAATGTCCTAAAAGCATTACTGATTGTTTAGGTGTTCGCTATTTACTGAGATGGGTGGTGATGAAATATGAAAGATAGATAGACAGACAGACAGACAGACAGATTAAAAAATTGACGCAATGAAATTCTAGTTAGAAACTTGCAGAGAAGATCACATCTATCCTTGCCAACTATGGAATCCTTTAGTATCTTCTCAACTATGTGGCCACCTCCATGGTGTTAGAAAATTCCTTATGGACTGATCATATTAAAACACTAACTTAGTGGTGAAATATCTGCTTTGCCTCAGAAGTTCTTGGGTTCAAGCCCCAGCATCTCCTAGAAAAGGTAAAAAAATATTCCTGCCCAAAATTTTGCAGAACTGTCACAAATCTGTGTATATAATACTGAGCTAAATAGACAAAAATCTAACTTATCATACAGCAGATTCTTGTTTCTGTTTTACAAGGGATATGCAAAATGTCTCCATTTGAACTCTTTTGAGTGCAAAACTTTGAGTGTAAAACATTTTGAAGCTTCCCATTTTCAGCGTGAAACACTTCCAGAACTGGTGTGGGCGATGCTCACTCAAGGCTCAAACAGAATTTAGTCTGAGTTAAGCCTGCAACCCAGTTCTATGCATGTTTATGAAAAATAAATTCAACAGACAACCAGGAAAATGCTCCTAGCATATCTCCTGTGAATAATAACGCAGTGGGATTCTGTGAACTGGTAAATAGCTCTAGCATAAGCTGCTGCAATCGAGATGTCTACTACTGCGAAAAGAAGTGCTGGGGAAGCTGCTATGAAAGCAGTAAGGATGCTCTTTCATGCTTCTGATGGAACATGTGTCCCACTTTAGAAAATGCACCCACAAAACATTCTTATTGTGATGATTATGTGTTTTTAAAAAACCAAAGTAGATCTGAGTGTTTTTAGCTCTGTATTGTTGATTTCCTTCTCTAGACTTACAATTTAAGAAGCAGGGTTAACAAAGTATCTGCTGAATTAAGCCGCCTATGACAAAGAACTGAAAAACTGCAGAGCCTGGTGAAAACGCTCCAGACATTGTTAGAATAAGCACTGAATCCAAGACATCTGGAAGTAAAATGCAAGCAAAACATGGGCAGTTAATTTATTTCTGAGTGATGAAATCAAGTCAGGGTAGAAATTGGTATGCGGCTGTAAATTTAATATTTCAGCTGTATTCCCCAGAATATCATTAATGGAATGATATTGTGCATTCTATTAACACATTAAGTGCTAGATCACAACTCACTGCCTGAAATTTGATTCAGATTCTAGAAATTTGATATATGTCATTATTTGATTAAAATGTATTTAAGTAACCATCCATGTAGTTGTTTGTTCTTTGTGAAAGCAAACTAACTGATGAATGTGACTTTCTATTTCTTGTCCTTCATCTACTTCATCTTCTGGCTTTCAAGTCTACCATGTTACCTTATCATCCTCTGTAAATGTTAGTATTAAAAGTTCAAAAAATGAAACTAAATTTGCCCCCACCCCCAAGTTCATCTTAAATCTGAATTTATGGAATTCAGAATTCTGTCAAAAGGCCTCTGGGATTGTATAACTGTGCTTCTAACAAAAGGAATAAATGAATTCTGAGACTTTACTTTATAGTCATGGTAATCATGGTGGTATAGATAAAGGAGACAATTATCTGCCTTAAATGCAGGAGAAGAGTGGGAAATACATGGAATGCTTTCTTCATAATCCTTATTTTGAAAACAGCTTCATCACAATAATTAACTAGCACAACCTTATTTTGTCATTATTATTTGTAGAGATAATTCACACATTAGCATTGTACAAAAAATAAAAATGACATAATGAGAGAAAGATGGATTTAGGCAGAGAGATTTTGAGCTGCCATTTGTATATAGAAAATTATATTTTGCATTTAAATCTATGTGGTCTCTAAGAGTTGACACCAACTTGATGGCACATAATATTTTGCATTTTATTTTAGTCTTTTACTGCTTATGTTCCTATGGCACAAATTCTCTTTCTAGATTTTCCGCCATGTTGCAACAAACCAGATGACATGACTTTATTGATTTTATTTATTGATCAAATTTCAAGGAGGCCACCTGCCTCCTTGACAACCCTAGGGGGCTTACAAATAAGACATAGTATAAATAAAAAGAACACAACTGACCGCAAGAACAAAAGAGCACTTATAAATCAACTAACCAAAAGGGGGCTCCACCATCACCCTTTCCCCAGTGCCTGGGAAGACACCCATGTCTTCAACAATTTCCTGAATGATATAAGGGTGGGAGCAACACGAATCTTGGGGGGGGGGGGATATTGTTCCAGAGATCAGATACTGCACTAGAGTAGGAGTACTTCCTGGATCCCTCAAGATGACAGTCTTTAACTGATGGGACACGGAGTGCATCTGCCCTTCTTGATCCTACTGGGTGGGCAGAGACAAATGAAGACTAATGTAGACTTAATTCCTATACAACATTTAGCTTGGATTTTTAAAACTGATTTGTTGAACAGGTAGCCTCATTTGCTTATGACAGCATGCAAACAAACTATATTACAGTATAGCTAATCAATGTGCACATGTGGCTACTGTTATTTTGGGGCACAGATCTGATTTAGGTAAGGAAACCAGTGATCCAAAATACTAATTCTTGATACAGGGAATATAAGGATTGTGAAACCAATCCAACTAATGCAAGGCACAAGAGGTACTGGGAAAAGTGAAGAGGAAAGAAGTTCCCACCAGCCCCATAACTTGGTCTAACAAGATGGAAGAGCATTCTCTAGGAGAATTCTGAGACAGAACAGAAGGAAGAAATGGTCAGCATTGAGCAAAATAGAAATGGCATAAATAAATAAAGACGGCAGAAGAAGGGAGAATCCAAGCAGGCTAAGATAACTTGAAAGCTACAATTTGAAATGTTTAGCTCAAGTGGGTTGACTGCTGAGATGATTTTTATTGATGCCTAGTATTTTCTCTTCTGAAAATCAGTTCTTCCTTCTCTGTAGATTGACACACATTCTTCATCGTATCTCCTAAATCCCAAACTCATCAGGTGACCTTTTTTTTTTCTTATCGCCGTATCACTTGTCAGTGTTTTAAAAAAGAAAACAGAACTATTGTTTCTTCCACCCATGGTTACCATCTAAATGGAGCACCCTATCCAGAGAAAACTAAGGATTTCTTTTATACCATACCTTCCTCTCTCCCCCACCCCCCACCCCCCAAATTTCTGTGGACACATCAGAGATTAATGGCACATCCCAATGCTTATATGCATCTCTGTGGACAAGTCAATACAGAGAGTTGGAAAATCATCCTTTAGGACATTAGTCTTCCTGTTGAACATGGAATTCTCTAAACTATGTGATGCAAAGCTGCTGCTGCTGGAGCAGGTTGACATTTTTTCAACTTTATGGTGTGTGGGGTGTGGAATTTTCAATTCTCAAAGTGAATTATTTATGCAGGCAACACCCATCTTTTGCATTTTCAAATATCAGCATATGCTGCACAAGCACAGCCACACAAACATGTTATGAAGGGGAATCTGAATTCCTACCAAGACAAAATTGGAGTCTCTTTGAGCCATATCTAACCTGCCCCTGAATTCTACCCTTTCGTTTTGCAGCTACAGTTGCTGATGAGAAATCTTGGAGCAAAACTGACTAATGCTTATGTTGATCTTTTAAGAGGGATTTAATGGGATAGTCTCTGTGCATGTAGTCATTAAATTGACCACTTTGGTATGAAAAAACAAACCTATTTATAATCCAGCCTCAGGTCATTTTCTCTTTAGTCTGCATAGCATGAATGTAGGGTCATTTGTTGGATTCCTTAATGTGAATTAAGTGTCAACATCAGCTCCCTTCCCAAAACACCATATTATTCATGGTTTTTTCCCTCTTCTGTAAATATCATTGTTATAACTATGCAGTTCAAAGCAAGTTAACCCTTTTTTATTTCTCTCTTTCATATGAGAGCTAGTTTGGTATAGTGGTTAAGGCTCCAGACTAGAAACTGGGACACCCTGAGCTATAGTCCCACCTTAGGCACAGAGCCATCTGGGTGACCTTGGGCCAGTCATTCTTTCTCGGTCATAGGAAGCAGGCAAGCCATTTCCGAAATCTTGCCAAGAAAACTTCAGGGACTTGTCCAGGCAGTTCCAGAAGTCAATACTGACTTGAAGGCACCAAAAAAATTGCTTTCATATATCCAGTATCTAGGTAGGAAGAGTCAAGGTTTATTGTTTTATTTTTGCACTGTGCCTAGCTGAAATACCCAAAGAATAATTCTAAACAAATAGATTATGATAACTGCTAAATAAGAGAAAGAGAAAGAGAGAGACCTACAATTTGATCCGTATCTCAATTATCAAAGTGCTGTTATGTTAGCACCATCTATTCCATAACCAAAATGGAAATAATAGAATTTCACCCAATTTAGGCTAATGGTGGATATGAGCTATTTGTTTCTTCCTCTTGTACAGGTGGTCCTTGTTTAACAACCATTCGTTTAGCATGGTTATGACGATGCTGAAAAAAGCGACTTGTGACTAGTCCTCGCACTTAACGACCATCACAGTGTCCCCATGGTCATGTGATCAAAATTTAGGCGCTTGACAACTGGCATGTATCCCGGAGTCACATGATTGCCATTAGCAGTGTTCCCAGCCGTGATGATTTTGCTCCTGACAAGCAAAATCTATAGGAACTGCATGATTCACTTAACAACTGCTGCAAAAAATGTCATAAAATTGAGTGCGGTCATGTGATGCCTCACCTAATGACCACACTGCTTAATGACCAATTTTACAGTCCCTAATGTGGTCGTTAACCAAGGACTACCTATATTGCTCTTTAAAGAAAGAGCCCTAACAAAGGTAGTCTAAACAGGAAATACTGTATACTCATTTGTCCAAGCACATTGGAAGCATATGGTGTAGCCTTCTTATAGGCACCTTGCATGAAAAATTGGCACCTTTACGTTCATTGAATCCAACCCACTGCTCAGTGCTGAAATCTAAACTAATATACCCCCAAGATAACCAAAAAGAATTCCCTGCTCCCTGAATGATTGGTTCTATTGTTGAGCTGCTCATATAGATCTTCTCCCCAATATTCAGTTAGAATGCTTTTTGTAACTGAAATCTATTATTTTCTCTTCTGCATTTTGCATATTTTTCACAAATATCTGCATCTTTGTATGGTATTTTCTCTTAATACCTTTTTTATTTTTGACAAACTGCATTGTCAACTGCAGAGAAGTGTACTTTGAATGATAATTGTTGATTTGTGCATTGATTTTAAAATGTGAAGTTATATAAAGTCCCATTCAGTATAGTCTGTTATGAACTGCCTAGAGCAGTGTTTCCCAGCCTTGGCAACTTTAAGATGTGTGGACTTCAACTCCCAGAATTCCCCAGCCAGCCATGGGAGTTGAAGTCCACACATCTTAAAGTTGCCAAGGCTGAGAAACACTGGCTTAGAGTTCTATAAATAAAGACATGCATAAGGTTGGATATGAATGTTTAAAAATAATAAATACATAAAACCTCCAGTGTGTTGCCTGAACACCTTTGAAATAGAATTTCTTCGGACAAATAGATGTTACAGCGGGAAAACCTTTCCTTTAAAATTGCTTACATAGGTTTATCCCCCTGCCCCACAATTAGTTGGACGTGAGTGTTTGTGTGTGTGTGTGTGTGTAAGGATCTCTGTATGTGCCACATTTCCTAACTTGATTTCAAAAGCAACAAATAGAAACTTTTATCATATTAGAAAATAATTCAGTGCATTTTGCAACTTACCAATGTCATACTAAGCATCAGCTGTTCAATATATGGAACTCTATGTTCATACATATACAGTATTAGAAATAGTATTTAACATTGATATAAATGTTCTTTTTTGAAAGGTTTAATTTACCTTAAACATCACAGCATTAACAGCTTCCAGTTTCTATTGTATAGACAGCACTGTATTTAGTCTTTACGTGTATTCTACAATGTATTATTTGCATTCTATAGTAAAACAATTAATTTGGAGAAAAAGAAATATGTAGGTTCCTCTAAGGATTAATCTTCTCTAGAGCAGAGCAAAGCTTTTACATGATGTTGATATGGATAAGCTATTTTTGTTCTGGTGCAGGAGCAGCAAAGTCTCCCAGTTTTTCTTGGGCCTTCTCTCAGTTTTTCTCTGTTGTTCTTTAAAGGTCTCAGTGTTTGTTCGAGCGGCAATGCTACCTCCTGTGAAGAATGCTTGCTCGTTCATCCCAAGTGTGCCTGGTGCTTTAAAGAGGTATGTTCCTCTTTCGTCCTCCCTAGTTAAATAAAGCATGTTGTATCCTGGGTCTTTGTAACCTCAGATCTTTTCCCTCAAGGTACAGTTAGAAAAAATCTATGGGGTGGATACAACTTCTTCCCTATGCTGCCCTCCTGACTTTTGAAATGTTATCCTGGCTCTAGCTTGGAGAAGAGTGTTATGCAACTGAAAAATGTCCATCCCATTATGAAATTGATTCTTAAGGAAATCTTTAATTCAGTCGAACTCTGGCCATAACCGTTAGAATGTTCTTCGTATTTTGTGACTTGAGATTTACAGTAAGACATTTGAGACTAAGTGGCATGTACATTTATTTGATATCTCCACTGCTTTTTACCGAAAGCAAGGCCTAGAAGAAAATTGTCTTCCTCCAAGCATTGGCTTTGACCCACCTTGTATGCAGTTTATGTTTATGGCAAGTATATCGCTGGTGGGGACATCTGAAAGACAGAAAATATTCCTTTCAAAGCTGTGGAGATACAGTCATATCAAGATGAATTTAAGTTATTTTCTTGGCACAGAGAATGGTGATGTGTTTCATAGCCCTGCCAACGCAAAGGTTTATTCAGGGATTGTTGTGACTGTTCTTTTGGGGTCAGTCATCAGTAGTTCATGGTGCTGCATCGGCACATCAGTTGTTAAGATCTTTCAGACTTGATTGGAGGGTAAAGAGCTATTTTATATGAGATAATTCCTGAAGCCTACAGTAATTTTTCATTCAAATATCCTCTTTGAATGATGCCTCTGCCAATAATAACAAGGCTTTTAAGCTAGGCCGGAAAAGTAAATATCTGTACTAGCTGTAAACAGTTGTAGCAGTCATGCTAAATGTCTTCACCTCATTTTAACTCAGGTACTCATTATGGAGGGGAAAAGTTAAGATACTATATCCCACAAAACTATACACTTTTATTCATAAAATGTCTCACAAAATTTGGATTTCTGTGGAATAAACTCTGGGTTTTAAAATTCATATCTAACATCCAGGTTTGTAGAACACTACAATATCCCCAAGATTACTGGATGCAAATATTATACTCCAACCCACAGGCAGAATTCCACGTCAATTTATCTTCCTTCCATTAGTAGGGTAGAAAAACTTTCTGTCTAATGGGTTTTCAGCCAACTTTCCTCTGTTACCCAAAACGTTTCATTTAGATGATGGAATCAGAATACAAGACTTAAAGTTGTAAGAGACTTGTAGTCTAATTCCTCTGGCATGTCTAATGATGCTTATGATTTTCTGCACATGCTTCAAAAGATCAGTGTTTAATAATACTGCATGTGCAGAGATTATTATGTTTTTCAATCTGCAATTCAGAAGGAACACATTTTGGGGAGAAAATAAAAAGAGAGAGGAAATCTTAGGTATTCCTGTTCAAGAACAACTACCTAGATAGTTTTGATCTAACGATTTGACTGTTGATTTGATTTAAATCAAGCAAGTGCAAAGTAAACCAAACTGAAATGAGCCATGCTTAATGAGAATAAAGATGGATTTTTAAAAAATCAGTTCTAACTATGGCTAATGAGCTTAGGAAGTATGCACTAACAGGTTATACTGGTATTTCATGAAATAATTAGATGATATTTTGATGGAAAACATGCTTCATCTGAGATCCTCGGACAGAATGTTTCTGGAGGCCTTTTCTTTTAGAGATGAAAGCTTCCCTTATATTTTTGTTTTCAGGGGGAAAAAACAGATGTGGTATATGGAAATGACATGCTTTTGGAATATATATCTGTTGAGGGTAAGGTGTAATAAAGGAATGACATTGCAAAAAAAATGGTTAAAGCAAATGGGAAATTTTAGAGCTGATTATTGTTATTATAAGATGGTGAGTCTAAAATGAGAGATTGACACCAAAATCAGAAAATCCAAGAGCAGGGATTACAGCAGTGTTTGTTATGCTAGAAAGGAATACTCAGTGTTTGACAGTGCCCTGTCTCTCTTTGTGATTTATAGATAGGTCGAATATCGATAGATGATGTACACTTCCAGTCACGGTATGGATTAGCTACGGTGTATTTTCCTACTGAATTAGTCTAAATTTGGAGAGCTATTTTATTTTCCTGGTTCCTCAGATTGCAAAGTATTCTATCTCTTCTGATGTGAATAAAATTAATAATGCTTTATTATTGAGCATAAAGTTTAAAATCAGAAGGAAACTTGCAATGTATCTTAATTATCCTTCAAAAATCTGCTAAGGGACAAGGACAACAGGAAAATAAAGATGAGGAACTGTATCTGTGGCCAGTTCTCTTAACTACCCTTTTCTAAGCTGGCAAAATTGAGATATGTTGAAATCACAGTGAGAATTTTCAGACAGCCTGACTTACAGCTACAGTATATTCTTAATTAAAACACAATTTGCACTGAGCTGATTATTCTTTTCTAAGGCTGAGCCGGGCTGTAGAGAAGGAATGCTCCATAAATGACTCGGTTACCTATCTGTTTGTCTGTATTTTTAGACTACCAGACTTCAAATGATTCCTGGCAGTGTATTATATAGGAAACATAAAACAATCTCCAAGGACAATAACATCAAAATAACATAGCAAAATAAAATGCAGTTAGCACAAAAAGCAATAAGCAACCAGAACTAAGTGAAGGTGCCCATCAACCACAGATTCTACCTGCTGTCTAGTGACAACCATGCATCTAGGAGAATCCCAAGCCCTGCTGTTTCGGGGGGAGGGGCACATCGGGGGGACAGAAAGTGGGACTAGTACCAAGTTGCACAATTCAAACTCTTGTTATCTCCCATTACCATTATAACTTAAATCTGTTCTTCCTCTTTCTTCCCCACATCATTAGCAAATCCAGAGTTCAATCTACAAACACCACATTCAACCAAATACTCAACCCTCACTCTCACCCAGTTTACCTGAGTCAACATCTTGTATCTGTCAAGCCAATCTCACCAGCCCCTAAACTCACTCTTGCTGTCCCTTCTAATTCCACCTTCCACTGGAGTTGGGTGGCCAATAAATTTAAAATAACAACAACAACAATATCTGCTTATCTCAGGTCCTTGGGAAGGACTCGATAGGTGGACAAAAATGCCTTATCCAATCTAAACATCTGGCTGACTGTGCAATCAACCATGACAATGCTGCTGCTGCTGTCTTCCTCCATCCATCCTTTACAATCCCTCTACTTTCCTTCATTCCACTTTCAGTTCCCTCCTTCCTCTTACTCAGATCCTCTGGGTTTGGGATCATTTTCTGGCCTCTCACTGGAGGGTGGTTACTTCCCAGCCCTCCCCATCTCTCAAACAGGGAGTTGTTACTTACAGTGAACTAAAGCCACTTTTATAAACCCTCCCAAACCAGCCCCTGCTGAGTTCATGGTTCTTGTTATTCTTCCATGGCCAGCTGGAGTTACTTGCACCACCCTGCCTCTCCCTTGGGACCCATGGCAGCCAGGAGCCCATCCCTTTGAGCTCCTACTTCCATTCTCATCAACCACAAGGAACCTGACCAAACAGCCCAATCTTATATCTATTAATTTTTTAAAAAAATCACAGAATGGTTTACCATATTTGTAAAAATACATGCTAAAACTAATTTTTAAGGAAATGAAAAACAATTAAAAAAAACATTAAAAAACAATTTTTGAAAAATTCAGGGGTACTCCTGGCATGGAAAGGACAATCTGAACCAAGATTATTCAAAAGGACTTAAAGCACTTTAGGTTTAAAGTTAGGACCTGATGTTTTACTGAGGAAGAGTCACTGCAGAGGGCAGGTACCACAAAGTCCATCACGGCTTGCAGAACAGAAAACAAGACCTTCCTCCTCACTAAAACTGAGACTGGTGTTGTTGAAGATGCTCTTTTAACTAACCTGGTCCCCAGTCGTTTAGGGTTCTATATGTATATACTTCCACATTCTATTTTCTGTGCTTAATTATCTCCCCTTTCCCCTTGATAGCACATTCCACAGTCCTCAGCTGTAATTTGAAGTAGGGAGAACGAGGGGTCGGTGTCCTTTGTCTCTTGCTAGTGTGATCTCACTGGCCTTGTCTTGGCCTTTCTCCCCCCAAAAAGCAATTGCACATTTGTGGGTTGTGATTGGGCTTGCTTACAAATATAGTTCTCCTGTTTTTGTTGCAGAAGCTCATCTAATGATTTATATACAGAAAGTACTGTTGAGGAAAGTGCACAGTTCTTTTTTTGGCCCATGGGAAGTAGATGGTGGGGGGAGGGTACAAAGAGATCTTAAGGACAAGGACACAGAAGGATTAACAACAACTATATCCATTTTGCATTGTATTCTTTCATAGGTCTTATATTTGTCAGTTGGTAATTTAATGCTTTTTTCTTACCTCCGCCTAGAAATGAAACCACCATATTGCTGAAAACAGAAACATTGTTCACATGACTTAATTTTGTTTAAATAGAACATTAAAATGGTACATATCCCAGAAAAATACTTCTTTAGCCAAATATTTTTTTATTTCATTTTGATAAGAACTTGGAATTAGTATGAAAACTCCCCAAGAGCCTTTCTTATTATTTAAATTTAGTCTAATATTTTTAAAGGTACCGTACAATATTAAAGGCCGGTTTGGGGAAGGTCAGTAAAGGTCAGTTTTAGAACAAAACAGAAAACTGGCATTTTCTGTGTACAGTGATTATTAAATTTGTGAGCAATGAGGTGGAATTTCAGCATATGGGGGGCCTTAAGAAAGCTTCTAATTCCATAGCAGTAGCATGGGAACAATGTTTAGAGGAACAGTTATAAGGATTACCAAGCTTTTTTTTTTTTTTCGTATGGCATAGCAGTTTGGTGTTCCTGCTGCTTTTTTCTTTGCTGGGAAATTCTTGTGAGGTCCAGCAGCCAGATGTGTGGACTATTTAGCCATGACAAATCACATTGCCCGTGGTGCACCATGAGGAGGCTAGTCTACATTGCACTGAGTTGGGATGAGAGAAGGTGACTGGCCCAAGGTCACCCAGCTGGCTTTCATGCCTAAGGTGGGACTAGAACTCTCAGTCTCCTGGTTTCTAGCCCAGAAGCTTAGCCACTAGACCAAACTGGCTCTCATTACCAAGCTATTAACTCCTGAATGTTCTGGTTGCTAAGAAAAGCCTTATATGCATGCTGTATAATTTTTGATAATTAGTACTATTTCATTGTTCTACTCAGTTTTTGCCTTGCCTTTCCACCAAAACAAAACCTACAAAAATGAGGCAAAAGAAGGCTGGGTGAGGCCAAGGGCTACTGTAGTTTGGTAGCTGATCAGATGCATTTGCTAAGCTCCCAAAAGGAGTGTTTGAGCAACTATTCTTTCCATTCTTGCTCTCTAGCAACTGGTATAGAAGAGAGACACTTCCTGTAGATAGTAGCCCAGTGGTTTAATACATTCATGTGTATTTGCAATTACTGAAAACTTCTTTGGGTTCTGGAGACCAGGTACGAGAAAGCCACTATAGTATAACCATGACTCTAGCAGTACGTCAGCCTGAGAGAATGTCTTGCTTACCCAATTGCTTGTTTAAATAACGATGGTTTACTAATCCCCCTCTCCAGTTGAACTTCCTTGTCTCCTGAACTGTTTTTCTTCTTAATCCCTATTCAGTCCCACTCATCCCCTATCCCCAACCAAGCTGGTCACTGCATTTCATTCTGATCTGTAGGATAGTTCTAAGATGAACATGGAATACGTTGAAATGTTTGCTGATATGATCTCTTTGTAAAACAGCCACACTGAAAATATACAAGAAAGAAATGGCTTCCTTGCTAACTCTCCTTTGCATCAGAATAGACCTTGGGCAAACTGATACTTGTTTTTTATTCTTCTCTTCTCTTACAGGAATTTGGCAACAAAAAATCCATCACTTCGAGGTGTGACTTCATTGAAAATCTCATCACCAATGGTTGTGCAGGGCATTTTGAGAGCACAAAAAGCAGCATTAATATAGTAAAAAACCTTCCACTGAGCAGTAAGAGCTCTAGTGGGACTAATCCGGACGTTACCCAAATAAGGCCTCAAAAGATCTCCCTTAATCTGCGGCCTGGTGAGTGTTACTGAGTGTTTCTCATCATTAAGTTACACAGGCCGGGGCTACTAGGACTTACTGTTCAGCAACATCTGAACAGGGGTCTGGGGAATTCTGGGAGTTGAAGTCCACACATCTCCAAGCTGCCAAGGTTGAGAAATGCTGGTCTAGTCCCTGGTATTCAGCAAGTACAGTTTCTCTTTTACTTCTGAAGCTTGCAGTGTGGGATTCTCGATCAGGATCCAATTGGTGTCTTTCCTTTCAAGGCAAACTACCCTGTCAGTAGAACAAATAGTCCTGTAATAATTGCTTATTTCATCTCCTTCCTGGCCCCCATTTTCTTTTAATTATACTGGCTTTCCAACCAGTATGGAGCAAATTGGTAATATTTATATGGCTAAAACGTTGAGTCCCAAGTTACGCCAACTAATCTAAGTTTCTTATAAATAAAGTTGTCCTGAGAATTTCCTCACCTCTGGCTTATTTTCTGACAGTCCACTTGGAGTCCAACCAGTAGGCAGCATACAGATTATTGTAATAAATAACTAAATAAGGAATTCGCAACTTATGGTGAAACAACTGCTTTAAAATGTTATTAAACTTTGAACACGTGAGATCAAAATTTGGAAGAACCTGCAGTTCATGAGTCAGTCACTTCCAGAAATGTTGAATCCCCCACTTCCAATTATGAGAAATATCTCCCTCTCCCCTGTACTGCTCTAAACAACAAAAGTGCTTTGATTGATTTGCCATTATGAAGTTCTGATCCAGAAGCTAGAATGCTCGCTATTATTAATTGTCCACCAATATGGAAATTAGAGTACAGAAGGCGGAGGTTTCACTGTGGAATTAATTTGCAGAAAAGAGACCTTGGTTGATTTTCAACACTGGTGTACAAATATTTGGCCTTTCGTATTTAGACTTTTCTAAAGGGCACTTTATAATGTAGTAAAAGGTCACAATAAAAGTTGGATTCGTTTAGCAGTTTTGCATGGGCCTGGAATTCTTGTGTTGCTGTGTTGCGGAACAATTCAATCAAATGAGAGACTGAGAATATTTTTCTGCCTTGCGTTTCTTTCTTTCTGCAAATATTTAGAAGCATGTATTAAGCAGTGAGCCACTTGTATTTCTCTAGTTCGTTCATAAGGAATTCAGATGCCCCTTCTTGTGTAAATATCAAGAACTTTTAACATAGTTAAAGTTAGCCTAGGATAAACCCCCAAGGCCCTTTGAGGTTTTTTCCCACTGCAAGTTTAAATGCCTTGGAGTTTCATATCAATACAATAATTTTGTATCAGGCTTTAAAAAGCTTTCTATGCAGTGGTAGGCAACTTTCTCTTTCACAGTCATTTGTAATGCATTTATTAATAGCACTATTAATAAAGGTAGCGTTTTAACCCTTTCAGCTTGTACTGCACTGTGTCAGGGCAGGGGTGGGCAGTGTGAGGGCCTGCAGATATTGTTGGATTTATTTATTTATTTTCTATCCCACCTTTATTATTTTTTATAAATAACTCAAGGCGGTGAACATACCTAACACTCCTTCCTCCTCCTCTTTTCCCCACAACAACAACCCTGTGAGGTGAGCTGGGCTGAGAGAGAGGGACTGGCCCAAGGTCACCCAGCCAGCTTTCATGCCTGAGGTGGGACTAGAACTCACAATCTCCTGGTTTCTATCCCCATCAACCTTCACTACTGGCTGTGCTGTCTAGAGCTGAGGGGAGTTTACCTTTCCACAAAATCTGGAAGGCCACCCTTTGCCCACCTTCGCACTAGATGAGAAACAAGTAAGCTGCTTGGGGTGATTTGGTTTCATTGGTAAAATGCTAATGTATTATACAAAGCTGAATCTCTGAAACCCACAGAATAGCAGTAACTTATCCAAAGTTTTAGCTGGTTTATGTCACCTCTAAATCTAAATTCTCTAAATCTTTGTGCATTCAACAACTGATCTATACTTCTGAGTTATGGTTGCATGCATTTTTAAGGTTATAAGTTGTTATTATCAGTTATTTTTCCCTGTACATCATCTGAATAAGGATGCTCCTAAAGGAGATGTGACAGCAAAGGGGTCCATGATATATGGGTAAAATATTCAAGCTAGATCTGAAACTATATTTTAAGGCTCTCTATTGATAGGGATTCACATTTGATTCACAGCAAATTCACAAAATGAGAATCAGCCTCTGTATGATGCATGTTGATTTTCCTGGAGAATGCATTTGCAGAGAGAAAATAATTGCCCAACGGGAACAAACCTGTTGTGCAGAATGGGTGTGGGGGGGAGGTTTTTGTTCAGCTGAACTCCCTGTCGCATCAATCATTTCTGCTTCCTGAATCTTTAGGCAGCAAGTGGAAGTCTTATTTGGGCAGAATTAGAGGATTATATTCAGTGCATAGAAGCCAATGAAGTCAAAGTAACTTTAAAAGCAGAAGTCACAAAATGTGGAATTCAGAGAAAGTAATACTATAGAAACTCTGTACATTCTGTGTCTATATAAATGTTCCAGTAAGTAATCTGTTAGTTGTGCTAATGAGTAACCTTTATCAAACCTTGCACTAGCTTTTAATTGCAGGGGAAGCTAAGGGCATTCATATGGAAACATCACCAAGCCTAAAATAACCCCCATTTCCCCTGACCCCATAACCTTCTTCTTTGCTGTTCTCTCCCTCTTTTTTTTGACCCCCTTTTTATCTTTCCCTTCTCTGTGTGCTTCATCTATACCTTTTCTTTAGCCCCTTTCCTCCTGTTTCCTCTTTCCCTAGATCCTGTCTAGCACAATCTAGTGCCAGTTATAGAGCACTGAAACGACATGGGTATGTCAATCTGGAAAAATAAGTGGTCTTGGATGTGGCTATCATTAAGGCAATTGGCCCTAGTTACTGGACCAACCGCTCAAAATTATGTTGAAATTAAACATTTTATGGTGTTTTCCTCTTTCTCTACCATCCTCACCCTGCTTCCGCTGTCATTAATTGGAAATGTGTATGCATGGAAGAAATGCTTTATATCCTGGTCTCTTAGCTGAGCATGATGTAAGTGACGTATTTCTGTAATTTTAAACCTTTACAAAAGCTTGGCATACTGGAAGGGGAGAACAGCTATGCTAGAGTTATCAGGGATGGCTTTAGTTATGGAATTGCTTTTTCTGTTTTGTTTCTTATGTTTTATTTTGGGCTGCATAACCATTTATTGATGGAAAATCCTGAAAAATGTCATCCCAAGTACACGAAAGCTCTTTGTCCTGATTTGTGAACAGAAGGAGGATTACAGGGTAAACACCATAATCTCAGAGCTACATGCCTGTGTTGTGCAGCTGTTACTTGGACCAAATTATTTTTACTGTTACATCTTTATTCAGGGGCTTTATTATACAGGCTACAGTAGGATGGAATTGAGTGTTACAAGCCAAGTTCCTGTTTAGAAACAGCTCTTAATATAAGTGGCAAAGAAATATTTTACAAAGCAAGCAGAATATATATTGCAGTGTAAGGCAGCTGACACTCTCCTTACTATTCTGAAAATCCTTTCCCAGAAGTAGGTGGCTAATTAGGCTGTGCAAAAGAGCTGAATATTTTTTGGCTTGAAAATGTATTTGATGTAGTCCTTAGCAGAGATGCATCGTCTTCTTTGGAGCAAGGGGCTCTCTTGGCCTTTTGAGTGGCATTCTGGGCTAACGTTATCAGGGCTAGGAAGGCCCAGGGCCAAACCAAACATTAATTCAAATTTAAATTTAAACTTAAAGTAGGTTTAATGATCAGTGTCTTTGTAAATAGTTTTTCCATGTGATTATATTAAAAATTACAATTCAGTGGCAAATTAATGACTTCAGGAGCTGCCTGCTATCTTAAATCCCAGGCTTCATTTTTGTATTAAAATTGTGCTCGTGGAACCAGCTGTGTTCTTAAACACGATTAATGCATATTGTTGTGTTGATATACATATTTCCATCCCCATCTTCCTGTTTGAACTTTTGGACGAGGCCATTGGGCTGGTAGTGCAAAGCCAACTTCAGGTGTCCTCACGTATTTGCCTTACTGGTCCATAACACCCACGAGGTTGGAGTTGCGTACCCCAATCCTGATGTATTTATGTATAGTCCCTATATATAGTCCCTGCCCTAAACCTTCATACAGAGTGAGAACATCTGCCAGAAGGAGGCCTTTGTGTGCATCTTATCCAATCGGTGATAGCAAAGGAGTACAGATTGTGTGGAAGCTTCTGCTGATGCAGCTTTATCCATTAAAGTCCTCTCCCTGCAGAGGGTGGTGCTCTGCAGATAAATGTTTGGGAGACTGGTTATATTTAATATAATTATTATTATTCCAGCTCACAGTTATTACTGAGGATTGTCACTGCTTGACTGTCTGTGGATCTTAGATGAAGAGCTGTTGCGTAAGTCTACCACAGCACAGCTGTTTTCAGCCAAAAATTCATGAGGAATTTCTTTTGGTTCAGTTTTCTTTTTTATTCTTCATTCTCAGTTTCCCACCATTTGAAAACTGCTGTTCCTGCAGCCTTAATTGAAGGAATGGCTTATATAAGATTCAAAATAGAAAGAACGCTGCCTAGATTTTGGCCACGTTCATGCTGCAACAGGAAACCTTGTGCAGAAGTATTCATATTTTATCCAGGGCTATTTCTGGTGATGGGGAGTCTAAGAGGATGTTTTTGCACTTTAGGCTGAGTCAACCCAAGGCCAAAATAAATCTGTTTGGTTTGCTTTGCTTATTAACTTGTAATGATCTGCTGCTTCCACAGGTGACCCGGCATCTTTCAATGTGCAGGTTCGGCAGGTAGAGGATTATCCTGTAGATCTATATTATTTGATGGATCTCTCCCTCTCCATGAAGGATGATCTGGACACCATTCGGAACCTGGGAACTAAGCTGGCTGAAGAAATGGGAAAGCTCACCAGCAATTTCCGGCTTGGGTTTGGTTCTTTTGTAGACAAGAACATTTCTCCCTTTTCCTACACAGCCCCAAGATACCAGAATAACCCCTGTACTGGGTAAGCAAAAACCTTGGGTTTTTTTTTTTCACAATAAATGCCAAATATTCATATTGAGCAACAAGCTGGTAAACTTTAGGGGGATCCCTTAGTGTAAGGGAAATGTTTGCTTCTCACAGTTTTCAAAATTGTTTCCAAGTAAGCATAACACAAAAATATCTCTGGCAATTCTAGGATAGATATAGATATAGATATAGATATATATTGCGTTCAGCATTTTGATACTGGTATCAATGGTTTTATTTCCTGGAGAGATTTCACTTTTTAAAATTATATTAATGTAAATAAATGTTGGGAAGCACCAATGTCCTTAATAAAAATATTATTATGCTATGCTCTTATGTAGATCAATTATGGAGAAATGACTGGATCTTTGGAACTTGGCCAGCTTAGTATTTCTAATGAGATCTTAACTAGCAGTTGTTCTGCTTATACAGCAGGTCGGGTTTTCATAATGTGTGATTGGCCAAGCCAAACTCAGTTCACATGTGATATTTACCTACCTGATAGCTTTCTGTCTGTGCAAGTTGTGGGTGGTAGCAAAACCAGAAGTTACAATCAAACTCAGCTGTGATGTCTGTGAAGTTTTGCAAGCTGCTCAAACTGGAATTGCTAAAAGATTTTTGCAGCATTATGGAGATTCTCTGTTTTCCAAGGAGAAAAAAGTAATACCTTCTCCACACACACCCCTCCCCTGAGCTGACATCTTTCTTACAAGAAAGCTTGGTTGTATTGAGGAGGGCAGCAGGGAGGATGGTTAAATGACTATTGACATACTGTGCAGCTTCTGGGGTAATTTGCTTGAAAGCTGGAGGAGAAAATTCCTCTAGAAACTGCATATTAACAGTGTACTGATTTATATTCCTGGATGAATTGATTTCTAATTATGGAACAATTCTGGTTTTGAAATCTTGTGGTTTTTAAAAAAAGGTTTATAGCAACATCAGTAACACATCTCATAGGTCTTTTGATCCTTGAATACTGATATTCAAATATTGGTGGGACTACAGGCAAAGCTATTGGCATTAAAGGAAGATTACTATAAGGACATGGAAAAATTGGGCTTATCCTTCAAGCTGCTGTCACCCATCTTGCATTTGTATAAAATAATTTATGCCTCATGTCTTCACCTGCACATTATGTACCCCATTATTGTCTTCCATGAAGACTCTCCTGTGTCAGCCACATCCATTGATGGAAGTATACCTACTTATAGATATGTCCACAGTACATTACTTTTGTGAATGGAGCTGTAATTGCTTTAATGCCCACTTACTTTGCAAACCTATCAGTTAGCCTGCATTACTCCATATCCAACACTGAATTTTTACAGCAATGTATATTTGCTGGTGGCAAAGAACATCAGTGGAACTGTTTGAGAGGAAAAGGACAAACAGCCCTGATCTCATTGGCCTTAAACTGAGAAATGGTTCACTAAGATGTCTGTACAGTATGTTTTCAAAATAAAAGCTTTAAAACTATAGGAGTTAGAATCCCCCCCCCCTTTTAAGGACTCTTTATATTTTCAGCAAGAAGTAGCTGCTTCCAGAATCTTCAGCCAGTTAAGAAAGTTAAGAAATAGTTAAGTTAAGAAAGTTAAGAAATAAAACCAGTTTCTCAGTCCTGTGACATAAGCTCAGTATGGTCAACAGGGTTTACACTTAAAGCGTGTTTAGGGCTTCAACCTAGTAGTAGGCCCATGGATCAAGTCTAACATATTTTTGAAGTATTCCCTTCTTGGGGACTCTTACTTATTTATAACAAAGAGTATTAAGTAACTTTCGGCATAAGGGACACTGCCTCACTGCTGAAATTAAATGGGCAATGAATGAATACTTGGCTCTAGAAATAAGGCTTTTCCCATGGAAGGTTGTCTTGTGTCACTCAATCAGAAGTTATTAAGTACAACATCCTGCTCATCTGCTTTGGACTCTGATGTACAAAACTATGGAGAAACTGGATTCTACCATGTCTTCTTTAACTTGGTATCCCTGGGGTGCTGTACAGCAGGGGTTCCCAACCCCCGGGCCGTGGACCGGTACCGGTCCATGGCCTGTTAGGAACCAGGCCTCACAGCAGGAGGTGAGCGGTGGGCAAACAAGTGAATTTACAGCCTGAGTATTTACAGCCACTCCCCATCGCTCGCATTACTGCCTGAGCTCCGCCTCCTGTCAGAGAAAGCAAGCCCATTGGCTGCTGTCTCCAAACGGCACGAAGAAAAAAGAATAAAAGGTCGGGAAAAAGAGGAAGTGCTTGAATCATCCCAAAACCATCCACCACCACCACCACCCAGTCCATGGAAAAATTGTCTTCCACGAAACCAGTCCCTGGTGCCAAAAATGTTGGGAACCGCTGCCGTACAGTATGCTTGTTTTCCTTTCCTTGCTCTTTGGGAATCTTCTGTCAAGTCTACAAATAAGTTCCAAAACAATAGCAGAACATCATAAAAATTTTGGGACTGAAAGAGACTTCTAAGATGATCTGCTCTGAGATAAAACCTTTTAATATTTATTTATTTGCTTACTTTCTTTGTATTCAACCCATTCCCACAGTCTCTGGGCAGCTAACAATCAAGATCCACATAAAACAAAAAGCAGTCCCCTCAAAAATAACAACCCCACCCATAATATGAACAACATTGACAACATCAAAATAATAGAAAATTTATGAAATTATCTTTCTCCCAGATTCTAACCTTCCCTCACAATATGCTCTCTTCCTGTGCCAGATGGAACAACCTCTAAGAACAATACAGAACAACCTTTTTTTTTTGGAAGCTTAGATGAGTACGTTACAAGCAAAACACCCTTGTAATGAAAGAGGTTGTGTTAAGCCTCGCACATTATAAACCGGTTTACAGAGAAGTAAATTCCCAAACAAACTTGATCATATTCTAATTAGAAAAATGCTCCTACTACTGTTAGGTAATGCAGCTATTTGAGGATACCTTGGTAGCAGAACTCTTCTGCCTAGGCTACTCAAGGCTATTCCTTCTTAGGCTTCTACAAATGTCACATTTTCATTTGGCCTGATTTAGATTTAAAACTGGCTTCCAGGATACTTTGGTCTGCAGATCGAGAACAGAAGAAGAGCCACACTGGGATCAGACCAAAACCTATCTGTTTCTGTTTCTACAGAGGCCAGCCAGTGTTTTTTTTTTAAAAGGCAGAAAGCCATAAATTCAACAAAACAACATAAAAATGCTTTCTTTGAACATTGTGTTTTGTTGAAAAGACAGTACTTTAATAAAAATAGCACACTTGACAGTTTGTAGGAAATCAGAATTAATCCTGGTGTTTTGACTGGGGCCCTCTGTCATAATTCAGAGCAGGACTGGCTCTACCATTGGGTAGAATGGAGAATGCCCTTGCCTTAAGCAGCAGATTTTGAGGGTGAACAAGAGAGGGGTTCACCATTCTCTTCAGCTGCCTCTAACTAGAGTGGATTTCTTCAAAAAGCTGCAGGAGGTTGAGGTTAACAAAGTAGAGGAACTTTTATTTTATAGTGTGGAGTCCTTGGTGCTCTCTGAGCTTGGTTGTTTGCTTACAGACATTTTGTTGCCCAACTAGGCAACATCTTCAGTGCAAAGGGGGAGTGGGCCTTGCTCCCAGTTTATATACTGTAGCTTGCTGTAAGGATTGCCTATTCTAAAACACCATCAGACTCATAAGCAGGATCACAAAGATATCTGATTTATTAAAGAATAGTATGCAGGATCACAAAGAAAGCTGAGAATGGAAAAAGCGTGCCAAATGCAAACTAAAAACCCTCGGTACAAACGAGATCCCTCCCCCCGTAGAATCTTCCCAGGCTCACAATCCCAGGTGCTCATAACGGCTTCTGATGGTCCGCGGGAAAAGTCCTTGAGCAGAGCACATAACCCAAACACATTCCATTGAAACGAACACAGATACAGAGCTTGGCACAAGGTTTCACAGCAGCTCCCTCCCAACATAAACGCGCGTCAGCACCATGGCACGTGTAACATTACGATGTACAGTGCACATTGAAACAGTGAACATGACACTTGCCCTGTCAGTGTTGGCAGGGGTGTTGTTCTCTCCTTGGTAATTCCTTGATTATGCTGTTGTTTGCTGCTTGATCATTTGTCTGGTGTTAATTCTGATATTAATCTTTGCTTATCTGGGTGTTGATTGCTGGCAAGGAGGTGTTCTGGTCTTTTTGTTTCCTTTTTAGCTTTTTTGAATGGTATGTAAGTGTTGTTACCTGTGTGTGCCTGTTGATGGCTGACTTGTCTGAGTGCCATTTTTTTTTTTTGTAAAATTACTATTTTGGTAGGAAAGGGTAACCAGTCTAGCTGTGAAATGGTGTTACAGTTTTTTCTTTTTTTTCTATGTGGTACTAAGTCTGTCTAATTGTCTTTTATTTTTCTGCATGTTGGAGAATATTGTGTAATTTCAGTGGTTATATTTCAGATTATATTGATTATCTTTAGAAATCTCCTCACATATTGAAGTTCTCATCTATCTCCAGTGTTGAACAATTCTAAAAAAAAATTCTGTTCCCAACAATTCAGAATCTGTATTGTTTAAAGGAGTAAGATATGTCTAAATTTGTGTTCTTCTGCAACTTTGATGATGGGTGTGAGTATGAAATGTGATGGTGTTTCTGTACTAATATGAGGAACAATTTTTTTCTTTCCTTTTCAGATATAAAGTATTCCCAAATTGTGTTCCATCCTTTGGGTTCCGCCATCTTTTATCCCTCACTGATAAAATTGATAGATTCAATGAAGAAGTTCAGAAACAGAAGGTTTCCCGCAACAGAGATGCTCCAGAAGGTGGCTTAGATGCAATCTTGCAGGCTGCTGTGTGTGAAGTAAGTGATTTGGGGTGATGTGGGAATGATTGAAAGTAATTCTGTATGGCATGCTGATGCCAGGACTATTAGCAATGGAGAATAATACATGGACATAGCGTTATTTGAGGAATTGGTGCAAGAATTCTTACCATGTTGTGTATTATGGCATACAAACATCTCCACACAGGACAGATGCACTAGGTTGCTTTTCCATATCAGTCTGGTTGCACAGAAGGAGGAAATACTTCTTTCCTCTGTATTGCTGGTTTCCCTTCTTAATATCTATCTATCTGAAATGCAACTGTTTTTACCTATCTCGCATATTCTTGCAGGAGGGGCATGCTTAAAGAGTGTTAACGCCTGGCTCTGCCAACTGGCATAGGGGTTCATTCGTGGTAGGCAGCCCTGGGAGTGGTTGGTGGCTTGAGGATGCTCTCTGTGCCTTTTAGCTTCTCACTTTTAACTTTGTGTATTTTTATAATGGTTTTTATGACTTTTTATTTGTAAGCTGCCTAGAGTCACTTATATAGTGAGATGGGTGGTGTATAAATTTGATTAATTGATTAATAAAATAAATAAATGCTCCAGGTGCTGTCAGCTAAGAAGTGATGGCTGGCGGGGCCCAGAAGGAAGGCCTTTTCTGCCATGGTACCTGCTCTGTGGAACATCTTTCCACCTGAGATTAGTTTAGCCCCAACATGGCTGGCCTTTTTTAAGGCCCTAAAATCTTGGTTTGGGGCTTGGGCCTGGGGCCCTGGGTGTGTGATAGAGCCCATCTCTTAGCTTTGTCATTTATGAAACTCCACAGCTATGTTTTTATTTTCTGTCTTATATTATCTATTTTATTATTTTTAATGTTTTTTTGTTTATTGTTTTTATCTTTTTTATTGTAAGCTGCCCAGAGTCACATATGTGAGAGGTGCTGCTATATAAAATCAATCAAACAAACTAATGAATAAATGTAGTACCATGTTCCAATGCCCCAATGAAAGAAAAGCCAAATGCATTTGTATTGTTATTCTCCATGCCTCTTCAAACAGTGTTTGCATTTTGCACAAGGATTTTGATAAAATGCGCACCCTTTTTGCCTTCGCATTTTGCTGAGCTGTGTAGCTTTAGGGGTCTACTAGTTAAGGACGTGTTATGATGTTGGATGTATTCGACCAAGCTTCTGTTTCTATTGCCTGCTGTCCTTTTTTGTTTTTTAAAGCTTCTGCTCTGACCAAAACACAGTCTGCTTCTGAAATGCTCAGGAACAGTTGCCTCTTGTTAGCTGGCTTGGCAGAGATTCCTTGGCTGGCAAAACGACCATTAGGATTTAAGCTGCTGTCTGTGTAATCAAATGATAATATATCTATCACTTCCTTAGAGGGTGTGAGTACTTTTAGGAGAAACTAAAGACCAAACTGATTTATTGCACTTTCTACTAATAATGTTTTTCATGCCTTTTTTTGATATTCCCTTCACATTTATATTGCTGTCCTGAAAATTGCCAAGTGTACATATAAAATACTTGGTTTTTGCTCCAGAGCTGGGTGTGATCTGTTATAGTTTAATATCTACTGTGGTTTCAATATGAGAGTGGCCAATGAAAATATAGGCTGAGCATTTATTTCCCGCATGTTCAGTCCATATTAACTTCAAAACAAACATTTCAGCTCTGAATCAACAGTCCCCTTGGAAATGCTAGGTAGTAGGCTATTTTGCTCTATCCCAATGTAGGAATTTTGGTTCACCAGTTGTTGCTCCCAGCATTCGTTATCCCCATGTTAGCTGAAGTGCTGAGAGGTGTAGCTTAGCAACATTGGGAGGGTCACCATTCCCTATCCTCGGGTAAAACAATGCTATTGGCTAATTTTTGCATCCCATGTTCCACTTTTTCTGTCCGTCTCACATCCATTGTGGCATTTTGTTTGATGAGCATTTCATAGATTATTTAGGAGAGATATTGGCTGTTGAAAAAATTGCTCTGCTCTACTAATACAGGGTAAGAGTCCCACCGTGGATTATTCCCAGTGTGCAGGTGCTAGGCGTGCTGCTGTGGTGATGTCTAAGAGACAAAAGAAGATAATTGTCATGAGTACTGGTGGCGAGCAGGAGGGGGCCTCGATCCAGGGGGGAAAACGCATGCGTAGTACTGAGGAGTTAAGCAGCCATTCAAAGAGACACAGATCAGACCCGCCTTAACCTTCGGGGTTTATCTGTCTGGGTTTTCCCACGCTTCTTCAGTTTGTTAGGATTCTGTCTTGTGTAGCAGTAATAAACACTAGAGACCTACTCCTCGTCTCAGCGTGATTCCTGGCTGTTAGGACATAATTCATGGTTTCGCTGAATTGAACCCTCAAAATATAGACCTCTTTTATATCAGTGGTATGCGGGTCATCATTAGATTGTGCTATTGGTCCTTTCAAAGGTGTTTCAAAATTATGTTCTGCAAGTGAATTTACTTGTTTTGTAACAGCTACTACCCCTTTTATTTCAATGCAGATTTTCTGGTTGCAGAATTCAAAGATTTGGATATATAATTTTTTAATCTATTTTCTTCTGACTGGTGTGGGAGAGAAGATTGTCTACTTATATTACCTTTTCTGCATAGACTTTTAAAGGGTATGACAGTACCTCTCTTTTTTGGCTTGACTTTCACGTAGAAAGAGATTGGGTGGCGGAAGGAGGCTTCGCATTTGCTGGTCTTCACTACTGATGATGTCCCACATATTGCACTGGATGGAAAGCTGGGTGGCTTGGTGCAGCCACATGATGGACTGTGTCACTTGAATGAGGCCAATGAATACACAGCATCCAGTCAGCTGGTGAGAATGACACCTGGATGTTCTTTTATTCCTTTTATTAAGCTGTTTCATAATTGTGGTTTACTTCTGTAAGAGGTTAATCCATGGATGCATTTTGTCAAATGCAGAGCTTAGACTCATACTCAAGACCCAAGTTATGTTTTTGTCTATCCAGTTATACTCTCTACAATGTAATGTGTTTTTTTTTTTAATGGCTAAGAAAATTGTCTTGCACTGATATTTTAAATACCTGAATTTCACAGAAACTCTAGGTCCTTGTGGGCATAGTAGAAATACATGGTGCGTAATGGAATCCTGTGATTCCTTCAGTACGTTTTTTCAGTGTTGCAGAGGAAGGGAGATGACATCACACTCTGAATAATGCTTAGTATTTTATGTTTAATGCAGCTTAATATGCCTGCTTTATTTGTGGAAGACATTTCCAATCTTAGGTGATCTCATAAAGGCTAAGCAAAGTTGGGGCTGGTCAGTGCTTGGATGGAAGACTACCAGGAGATCTCACGGTTATAAATTATACCAGTGTTTCTCAGTCTCAGCAACATTAGGATCTGTGGACTTCAACTCCCAGAATTCCCCACCCAGCATGTGTGGATAGGTCTATCTAGTTACCCAAATCAAGCTTGACTGAGAGAGATTTTGATTTATAAATTAACATGGTATAATTAAGGTGTAGAGAGCCAGTTTGGTGTAGTGGTTAATTCATCAGGCTAGAAAGCAGGAGAATGTGAGATCTTGTCTCTCCTTGGGCACAAAGCCAGCTGGGTGACCTTGGGCCAGTTACTCTCTCTCAGCCCCACGAAGCAGGCAAGGGCAAACCCCTTCTGGGGGGGGAAAAAAACCTTGCCAAGAAAACTCACAGGGACTTGTCCAGTCAGTCTCTGGACATTATTGAACTGATTAAAAAAAACAAACGATGCTTTCAGCAGTAGCTTATATCAGTCTCAGTTACCTTAGTTCCTGACAATATAAATATTCTCATAGACAAATTAGTAATAATATCAAAGGAAAAAAAAACTCCTGATGCTTAACCTAAAAGAAATGTCTACAGAGAGTGCTTCAGCTTTCAGAATGAAGCGCTGCTTTGTTTTCCATAACTGTGGCCTTCTTTCTGTAAATTGCCAACTCTAACTTATCCCTTGGCCCTTTAATGAGGATGCAGTGTCCCCCTCCTCCCCTGCTGGAAAGCTTTTCTGACTGGCTGTCTTATGACAGCCACCTGGAGCCCTAGCACAGAACCATTCTTTGTTTCCCAAGTAAACAAAACAAATGTACATCTTGGTTGGCATTCCTGTAATTAATATACTAGCCTGGAAATTCAGTGAAAAGCTGGTTTCTGAAAGCATGGCAGGCAAGGCATAGGAGAGCATCTGTTTGCTTTCCAAAGAAAGGTGTGGATAGATTCATGGCTGATAAATTATCAGAGAAACTTTTAGCATGTAGACAGTAATAGTTATTTAGCGAGTGATCTTTCCCCAAGCTTTTGTCCTCTGCACAAAGATATGGAGCACCTTCTACCAACTTTGGTTGATATGTCCCCATCTGAATAAAGATTGCCTGGCTTGAATGATCTATACCCTAGCACCATGTTCTGTAGGTTCCTACTATACGTTCTAGGGTCGGTGAGAAATTTGATAGATAGATAGATAGATAGGTAGGTAGGTAGGTAGGTAGATAGATAGATAGATAGATAGATAGATAGATAGATAGATAGATAGATAGATAGATAGATCATTCAATCAATCTGCTTTTAGAAGAGAATCTAGCTTGGGAACTTCAATTAGTACAAAATATGGCAGCAAGAGGACTGATTGCAGTGGCCATTATTATCATGTACCCCTCTTCACTGTTCATTCCTAAATGCAGTTCAAAGTCCTGGTGTTGCTGTAGTATATAACCCCTTCATCATTTGGCACTACAATACTTGGAATGGTCTTTTCTCAAATATTCCAGCCAAACCCTTGCATATTGCAATATAGTGGGCTTCCCTTTTGCAAACCTAATATTGTAAGCACAGAGCAGATATTATTTCCTATCTACTTTGACAGATAATAAACAGAAATATATTTGTAACTGATTCCAGCAGTCCTGTGAAATAGCATAATTTCACAGGTGATGATAGATTCTTTTATTTGCTGATGGCAGGGAACATAGTTTGGTTCATATTCATAGCTGAGTTCAGGCATTTGACAAATGACTACACGAAAAATAACTCCACAACTGAAAATAATTCTTGTTTGCAGTGGTTTTGTTACTGATTGGATATAACAGAAGAATTTAAAGTCTACTCATAAGTAAACCTCAGTCAGCTCAGTGTAATAGAGATAATCTACAGAACTGCAGGCTTAAAGCTGCAAAATAAATAATTTTACATTATCATAATCTTATCCTGCTTTCCTTTTCCCTTTCAGGATTATCCTTCACTTGCACTTCTTGGAGAAAAATTAGCTGAGAACAATATCCACCTAATTTTTGCAGTGACAAAAAATCACTATATTCTTTACAAGGTAAGTGCTAGAAGAAAAGAAAGATCAATTCCTTGTTTGGAACACCTGTCAAAGTGCCGGAATTTTCTTTTTTTCCTTAAGCAAAGGGTTGTAAGGCTAGTGTTTGGGAGGAATAGCAGCTTTGAATTAAAAAGCATTTGAGTATAATTATGACTGGACTTTACAACCAGAACTAACTGGGTGAAATTTAACCGCTTGTATAGCCTTTCCTTTTCCTATTTCATTCTTATGTTAATTTCAGACTGAAGCTTTGGTGAAAAGAAGTTAAGTTTCCTAAAGTAAATGGATAAATATTGATCACACTAAAAATAGTTATGGATTTAATCCTTATTGATTCTACATAACTCAGTCTGCCATTACTTAATCATATTACATGAAAGTTAATTTCTGCAAAGTAATTTCTCAATGGCATTATTTCCTTTTATTACCCATTCTCCCAACAATTAACATTAACATCAAAAGATCAAAAGAACTATTTAAATGGATGAACTTTTGAGCACAGGGAGTTTTTTGGTTCAGATTTCAATGTTCTTGTATGCTCTGTTTTACAAAGAATCTCACAGCCCTAATTCCAGGAACAACAGTAGAGATTTTGTATCCAGACTCCCGAAATATTATCCAGCTTATAGTCAAGGCCTACAATGTAAGTTTCATACTTTTTATTCAAATGATAATTATCAACTTAATGCATACATAAAAAGATTATAGTTCATTTTTCCCTTTTGTGTATTCTCATCTGTATTTCTCTTTCAAACTTGATTTCCATGTGGGATTAGCTTGAGTGTGTGTGATACCACATATTACTTTTGAGAGACAGTAAAGTTAATCAGCCTTCTGCCTAGCGTATGCTACAGGTCTTTTATTTGCCCTTGTCCACTGCACCCTTGATGGGAATCTTTTAATCTCCTGCTTTTTTGGGTTCAGTCTTCCAGCCTGATTTCTCATCATAACCAAGTCTGAATACAGCCATGATGGATTTTTTTTTCTGACCAAAATTCTTCTAGAAAGCACTTACGCATTTTCTCTTGCCTATCTTTTCTCTCAAACCACAATTTAAATATTATCAGGCTTTGATACATATTAGGATGTATGGTTGCTCAGTACTAGCATATAAAGTCATTCATGACTGCCCAGTTCCCAAAGGCCCAAGTGGGATGTTAACATTTATAATTATAAACATCCCAAATGGGATATTAAATAATTTAAATGTAAATTATTTACCTCTAGATAAAGGTAAAGCTCTATTTTTGTTCTTTAATTTTTACCTGGTGCTTGCTTAGAACACCGACTAAAGGTTTTCTGGATTGTGTAAAAGGTTTGGTCAGTATCATTTTGTATCTTTTGAAATGGCTTTGAAGGATTTTAGAACGCAAAATTTTTTGAATCTTGCTAAATAGTCACACTTTCCTTCATGTTTCAGTTTGTTATGTGACAACTTTTGTTTTCTGTTGTAATTAAATGCTATTCTGCAAGAAATAGGTGGACTAGTCCCAGGTCTTGAGGCAGTCCTTTCCTGTGGCTTGTGTTTTACTCTGCAACATTCACAGCTTTCCTAAAGGTCTGATTTGCAATTTATACTCAGGTGCATTTTGATACCTATGTGACCTTAGCTACATGTGCAGTAAAAGCTGTTTATACTCTATAGATTCATTCAAAGACCGTGACCCAATGACCGCATCTATATCACAAAAACAATCTATGCTTTGGGTAAGCTTCTGTGCTAGGTAACAACATCCTGGGGGACAATAGTTGGCACTGGAGCTGTGCTTTTAAATTCTTAACATTGTTAAGGGGTATCTAACTTTGGTTACCTCTATTTTTGCCTTCCTTTATGTAGGCATACAATAATTACAGGAAGGAAGTATGTATACAATAATTATCTTCAGTTCTGCCTTGATGTTAGATTACTTTAACTATGCTGATTTTAAAAAGTACAGTTTTGCATAAACTGGGTTTGGGTGGCAATCACAACCATAAACAGCAGCTTTCAACCAGTTAGGAATTAGTCTGAACTAATGTTATTATGACAATTTTTGAATTAGCAAATTCAATTAGCCTCTAGATTCTAGATCCTAATAATGAAGAAAGACTAAAGAATTTGAGAATGTCATCTAGATGATGAGAAGCTGGACACTATAGACTGTGAAACAGATTCTGATAGTTCCTGCTACCACTGATTCTCTCTACTTTGTATGCGGTTCATCTGGACAGTCCACTTGTTTCTTCATACTTCACATATTTCCCATCAACTTGCAGCTGCTCATTCTTGGTTGCACTGGCCATTCAGTTTTTCTTAGAAAAGATTAGTGTGTGTCTCTGCAATTCAACAAAGCAGCATTTCCAGTTAGTTCGATATCAAAAGTTTTATGACCTCATATAACATTTTAGTTGTCTAAGAGATGTTTGAGTTGGGTCTTCTCAAACCTTGTTTGTTCTTAACATTGTGTGGTGCTGCTGAATTAGCAATTTGAATTGTTTACCTTGGAAGGACTCAAACCACAAGGGCAGTGATAACCAGTAACACTATTCCTTTTATAGCAGTAATAGCTTGTACCTGTTCCATTAGTTGTTTCTGTCACAGTCCTACTACTTTGCATATTATTTTTTAAAACATCTGATGATATGAGTACCATTTCATGACATTAGGGAGTGCTGAATATATATCAGAATAACCAATTACAGTAGCAGTGGTGATCACATATTTAGCTTTGAATTCTTATTAACTGCTTCCTCATTGTTCATCTTGTTTTAGAGTGTTTTTTCTATATTGTTTTAAGACAGATAAGTATTGTGCCAGAATGTTTATTACTTCCTTTCCATTCATGAATGCCAGAATAGCAGCACTGAGTTTTCATGCAGTTATTATGTAAAGCTGTGCTGCTGCTGTGGCTTGTGAAGCCACAGTTTCCTTACGACTGATACCAACAACAACACAGCAGTAAGAGGAACATATGTATCATAGCTAATGCCCTATAAAGTAATATAAATTTAACTACCTAACTAATAAATAAATAAAGAGAATAATATTTTCAGTCCAACAGAATTAAAATATGGCTCCCAGTCCAACTTGGGGCATCTACCAAGATGACCGTCTTAAACTATTTCTGCTATACCCAGTAGATTCAAATAACAACTTTGTCCAAAAAACCTTGAATTGATTTGCTGCTCTTCATTCTGGGACTTTACTCAGGAAAGCAGAACATGCCCTCCCCCCAATGGAGAATGGTGGGATTGGATTATGACTTTTTCCCCCAAAACTTGCTTCCTGTAAAGCAACAACCATATGGCTCTACCATTAATAAGGATTTATTAATCCTTATTAGTTAGCCCATCCCATTCTGGCAGCTTTTATTAATCAAATATTTGGCTTCACCCCTCCAAATAACTTGCTTAATAGCTGCATAATACCAAAAATAGAACTTGCATGCTGTAAATTTTATGAAAATGATGTTAAATTGATTGCAACTTTCCCTGGTATGTTGATGTGGTGCCTGCCTGAAGAAAAAAAAGCCAGCTAATATTTCCATACTGAGGAAGCTTCTAAATAGCTAGAATCTGCTTCCCAAAATAAATTCTCTAATAAGAAATAGAGGAAAATTTCCATGTCAATTTACAATGTTTATATGATTTTACTTGCTCATTTATAAATATTAGATATCCAGACATCTTTATGTTCACAAAATGATATATGTGCTTTAAAAATCAGTCAATCAATCAATCTTTCTTTTCTAGAGTATTAGATCAAAAGTAGAGTTAACTGTCTGGGACAGTCCTGATGACATTAACTTGGCTTTCACAGCCACATGTCAAGATGGTTTATCATATCTTGGAATCAGGAAGTGTGAAGATCTTAAGATAGGAGACACGGTGAGTTTGCTGCACCTCCATTTGCAGTTTGGGAAAAGTTGGATATATTAAATTTTCCCTAAAGAAGAAGCTGGTCATTGTAATGCTAATCTACTGTAATTCAGTTGTGCTGCTGGTCATGGGGAATCTCTTGTCAGTTGTAACTTTTCTGGTTCTCTTGATAGTCCTTTTCTCTTCGACTTTCTGGTATCTTTTTTTTTCTCTGTTAGATGGGAAAGTTACTCCTCTGATGTTGTCTTCCAAGCTAGCCCCAAAGTCTCGGGGAAGGTGACCAAAGAATTTGTGGGGAGAGGGGCTACTTGTTTGAGCCAGCCTGGGCCATACTGTTTAATCTGAAATATTTAAGAGGAGCCTAGTTATGGGGCTGATTCTGTACTCTTTTTCTAAATCAGGGAATGGCATAGTTGGTATTACTAGTGGCAGAATGTGCTGCTAAGTGCATCTGTATGTTCCCATTTGGCATGGAGAAAGAGAGCAGGCTGCCTTCCAGGAAAGCAAAGAACCACAAAGACCCTTCAAAAGAACCTGGAGATCTTCCCCCCTCTTGTCTTTTTCAAACCAAGCCTATTTCTAGATGCATCAGAAACAGGCTTTTGAATAAACCCGGGGCAGTGCTAAAGTTACATGCCTACAGTACTCCCCTTCCAGTTGCTGGAATCTGTTCCTTCGTTTCATTGGACAAGGACAGGTAATAGCAGTAGTTGTTTTTTTACCAAGCTTGCCCCTTATTTTTTTTAGCAACAGTTCTGCATTCTCCAGGCAACTTGCAAATTTGTATTCATGTATAAAAAAAGAAAAGGCAGCACTTATTTGTAGTCTAAGCCATTGGTCTTTACTTCTCAAGAAAAATAGTACTGAGCTAAATACTGGTAGAATCATCAATTTAACAATTAAAAACCAAGCAGCTACTCATTTTTAAAAGACCATATGTATTTTTCTCTATCTCGATTAATAAAGTATTTTAAAAGTCTGAGAAATTTTCTCTAAAACCATCCCAGTCCCATGTGTATCTATGCATAAATAAATCCACTGATTTGGATTTATTGACAATGGATTGACAATGAATATATAGGATTGTGTCTTTAATTTTTGTTTTAAAGAACAAAATTTTAAATAACTTGTAGTATATGGAATTTAAAATAATACATTTTTCAGATCAACACATTCCTTAGCGTGCATGCTTCTATTTTAGTTTGTGTATATATAATGTGTATAAAGAGATTTATCTTGCACTATTCACCAGAATTACAGGTGCTCATAATTATGCAAATAATGCCTTTGATACTATCTACACAAAAATAACTTTTCAGGCTTCTGATTACTTTTCTTTCTCACTTCTCACTGCTCCTACACAGGTTTCCTTTGAGATATCAGTAGAGGCTCGGACTTGCCCAGCTGAGAATATCTCACACACCTTCACTATCAAACCGGATTGGTTTCGGGACACTGTAGAGGTGACTGTCTCCTACAACTGCACATGTGGATGTACCAAAGAGATAGAGCACAGCAGCAGCAAATGTAGTAGAAATGGCACCCACGTGTGTGGATTATGTGACTGTAATCCTGGCCATGTAGGAGTCAAGTGTGAATGTGAGGAAGGAGAGAGTGGGACCACGTACCACAACATGTGCCGAGAAGCTGAAGGAAAACGTATCTGCAGTGGCCGTGGAGAGTGCTCCTGCCACCACTGTGTGTGCTACAAAAGTGAATTTGGCAGGATCTATGGGCTCTTTTGTGAGTGTGATGACTTCTCCTGTCCAAGATACAAGGGCATTCTCTGCTCAGGTATGTGTTAGTTTATCTCAAAATTCATTTGCGTGAGCAGGGAGGCACCTCAGTTTTTTTTTTATTTGCTTGTTTGCTTGCTAATCCTTATATGCTGCTGCAGTTAAAAATGACTTTGAGCGTCTTATATTTCACTGTGTAGTGTAGTGTAGTATAGTAACAGGACTAAAATAGATACTGTAACAACAACCAATCATAGCAATCACGAACAATCATCAGGAATCAGTGGGGATGCTTCATCAGGAGCAGTCCAAGTGTACAAGTACTCTCCAGTGGCCCTCTAGAAAGGCACTAGATCTTTTGAGTTTGCTTTCCTTTGACAAAGACGCTTGCTCATGCGAAACTCATGCAGATATTTAAGAGACGTGCCGAGGCTGTTGTGTCTGCAGGTCTGGGAGATGAAGATTCCCAGAAATAATGGACATGAAAAGGGACAAGTCTGGAGGGGCTCCTATGAATTTGAGTAAGCAGTGGTGGCATAGTTCCACAGTGACTGTAGGGCTGTTGGGATTTTATTCAATCTTGCTGACCATTAAGGTCAGGGAAGAAAATATCATAGAGTAAAATGGACTTGCAAAATGAGACACCGTTTTTATGAACTGTACAAAAATAGATTTGTATCATCCGCTGAGCCTGAGTCATGCTGGGCACACATGATTCCCATAAAGATACTATCCAGAATTTAAATGAAAAGAACTGAAAGTTACAGCAATGGCTGAAGAGAAAATCGAGAGGAAATACAATATCATTCTTTGATGACTCAGCTTCCTCTCCCCCCTGCCCCCTTCTGATGCAGATGGCAACATGGAATCTGGTAACCTCTGTTTTCAGTGAGAAGTTAGAGCTATTTTCAAGAAGTTCCACTGAGGAGGGTGGGAAGGAGGGAGAGAGACAGAGATCAGAAAAGCTTGAACAGTAGCCTTTAGAGGCTTATAAGACAAATAGTGTTGAGCCTCTTCCTAAAGGGAAGAAAAGAAAGGACTTGTTTCAACTCCAGCATCACTAGCATAAGAAACATGCAATTGATTGTTGGAGTCAGACATATCTCAGGCAAAACCCATAAAAAGTGTCTTGTTGAATGTGGGATAGACCGTACAGGAATAGACGGCCCTAGGTCGCCAAAGTGTTAGGAAGGGTCACAGTTGTTGTTTTTTCTTCACTCAGTGGAACTCCTTGAAAACTTGACTTGCTCTCACTGCACTCTGTTCTCAAATAAGCATAGAAAGAATAGCATACTTTGAACTAGCATGGGGAGTAGGAGAAGTAAATTGTCAGAGTAGGGAAGGGAATGAAACAGTTACTCAGCACTTTTTAGACTGTAATTTAAAGCCAACGTCTTCAACCTAAGGTTCTTCAAATTAATTGGATACAAAAGTTCATCGTCCCCAGGCAATGTAGGACATCTGGAGAGCTACATGTTAGGAATCCTTCCTTTTGCTATGCTTCTCCTTTTATTTATTTTATTTTATACAAGTGGCAGATGCAGTTGATCAAATCCACTTAATTTTAGAAGCACCAAATCTGGCACTGATTACATTTGGTGGCATTCAAACTCAGGAAAACAAGAATTCCCTGAGGAAAATGCAGAGGGTTTGCAAAAGCAATCAGTGACAGTGGAGCAATAGAATAAATAGACACAATGAAGAGAACATGGTAATGAGTGTTTGCATAGTTCTGCACAAAATAATAATTAAAAAATAATAAAGAAATTCCCCTCAGTACTTGATTGTAGAAGCTTGTAGGTTCTTGTCAGGATGTTTTGACTGTAAATTGTAAAGACTTGCTTAAGATTGTTTTTTTGCTTTGGGAAAGAAGAAAGAATAATGTTTTAAAGTTTGATGACTTGGCTGTCTGGAAACATTCCCAGAGTGATTCAGTAGGACTTCAAATGCCATGCAAGTCAACATGAGACATTGTGGTTTATAGAAGAAATCAGTCTACATGGGTAGAATAAATCCTAAACCACATGGCATATTCAGTCATGTCAATGTTGTATTCATTTTTCATGCAAATAAAATAAGAATGTTCGTACATTGGGTAGGAAAATATAAGACCATTAGTGCAGCAACAAAAATTGGAGAAGTTGAACCATTTTACACATTACCGAATGTTAAGATTTGAGGGGAGCCGTGGATGTTATAGAATGATACTACTAATGCCATTACAAAATAATAATAATAATACTCACAATAATTCTGCAGGCATTATGTGGACATAAATTAATCCTACTTATAGAACTGACCACAAATTACAGGTGTGAAATACATGGGTTAAACTAAGTAAATTAAAGAGACTAGGTGTGTCCTATTCCTTTTTAATAAATTTACAGACATTTCTAAAATTCTGTTTTCACTTTGTCATTATGGGGTACTGAGTGTAGATTAATGAGAAAAAAGTGAATTTGAACGATTGTAGTATCAGGCTGCAACATAACAAAATTGAAAAAAGTGAAGGGGGTCTGAATACTCTCTGAATGCACTGTATATTCAGGAACTGGTTCCACTAGAAAGTGAGATATGACAGCAATAGACCAGATATAAGATAGGAAAACATCAGGTGCAAATGAAGTACCCCTTGAATTGTGTAAAGCTGCTGGAGAAAAGATAGTTAAAGTGCTAACAGACCTGTGTCAACAAATATGGATCAAGACAGTATAGTCTAGAGCAGTGTTTCTCAATCTTGGCTACTTCAAGAAGTGTGGACTTCAACTCCCAGAATTCCCCAGCCAGCATGCTCTTCTGGGAATTCTGGGAGTTGAAGTCCACACATCTTAAAGTAGTGAAGGTTGAGAAACACTGGTCTAAAGACTGGAAAAACATCAGTCTATATAACTGTACCAAAGAAAAGAGATGTAAGGGAATGTGCAAATCACCATCCCATTTCAATAATTCCTCACATTTTTTTGCTTAAGATTTTATTTGGGGCTTTCCCCATGACCCCAGCTCTGTGCTGTCCTCTAGTGTGATTTGGGAGGAAAACACACTGCTTGGAAAAACTGCTATCATCACCATGTTCTTCTTGCCACGTCTGCACAAAAAGCCCAGCAAAGTTGCTGCCCTCACATGAGGGCAGGGCTGCAGCACTTGGAGGCTGCTGTGGAGTGGAGTTGGGGGAGGCGAGGTGTGCAGAGGAAAGGAGAGAAGATCATAGAAAGTGTCCCCTCTCTCTCTTGCTAGGTTTCTCTCCTTCCCAGCAAGGTTCTGGGGCTGAGAAGGTATGTGGATGAGGCCAAGGAAGAATAGAACAATGTAGGGAGAGAGAAATGCAAAAAGCAGAGGTCAGTTTCAGGAAAGATAAACACAAAATCAGATAGCTATGGAGACAGCAAAAGAATGTAAAGAAGAGGTTTAGCTTTGCTTTATTAACTACAATGTCGCCTTTGATCGTGTCAATTATACTGGAATGTGGAATTTATCAAAGTTAATAAGCACACGAAAACACCTGATTACTCTTCTGAAGAACCAGCACAATGAACAAGAAGCTACAATGAAAATGGAATTTATACAGAGTGATTCAGAATATAAAAAGGAGTGAAATGAGGATGTCCCCCTATACAGCAAATACAACAATGGCAGAATTGGAAGTGATGATAACTGGAATCAAAATAGGATGCTGAAATGCCAAGAGTTGAACATACACAGCCAGCACCACTTAGTTACTATAGTCAATAATAAAAAAAGCTTACAAGTGCACATTCAGAAAGTAAAATACAAAGTGAAAAATCCATGTTAAAGTAATCATAGGTCAACAAAGATATCACCTTTATCTTGTTAATATTTAAGGTAATGTCTTTGTTGACCTATGGTTACAGTGAAGAATAGAAGGTGGTAAGTTTTGTTTTCTTGGGCTCAAAATGAAGTAAAGAAGAGATTAATCATAGGGAGATTCATTGTAGGGAGGAAGGCAATGACAGATTTAGGCAAGATCATGTGAGATATTTCTATGACCAGTAAAGATTAAAGTGATTAAAGCAATGGTATTTCTAGTCATAATGTATGATTGTGAAAACTGGACACTGAGAACAACTGAGAGGAAGAAGATAGATGCCTTCAAAGTATGGATCTGGAGTTGGTTACAAAGAATACTATGGATTGCAGGAGGAACCAAACAATCAATCATGGACCAAATAAACACTGACTCTTCTCTTGAAGGTAATGATGAGCAAGCAGAAACTCCCATACTTTGGGCATGCAGTGCCAGTGGATGATAGACTATTACAAATGACCAACCATGTGTGACAAGATTTTGGAAAGTAGGAGGGGAAGATAATGGATAAATTGGATGAATGGAATCAAAGTTTTTATGAATATCCCTGAAAGAGCTGCAGATTGTCACTAAAGCACGTTGAGATGGCAAGCATCTCTGTTTATCCATGCAGTCATCAGGAATTGTGTCTGACTTAGTGGCACCTAATTAATTAATTAATTAAAAAAATGAGAATCTGAACAATTTCTTCCAATACATCATTCAGTTAAATTACCTGCTGAATTGATTCCATGATTTGATAATAATTCTCAGTAAGTTAGTCCTTCCTAGACCCATACTCATACAGTTTTTGCATTCCTAAATCTGTGGAATAAGGCGTAGGTTTAAGTCCCTGCCTTGATCTAGGAATAACATCATCTCCAGCAATGTTACAAGAATGAAATATGGGAAAATATATAGCATTTTCATCAGTTTCTTAGAAAAATAATCTCTTTGTTCTACTAGTTAAAAAGAAAATCATCTTGTACAGATTTATATAGCTAGCATATCTTTGTTGTTGTTTATTCGTTTAGTCGCTTCTGACTCTTCATGGCTTCATTGATCAGCCCACGCCAGAGCTAGCGTATTTAGGTATTACCAGTTCTCCCTTGTGCATGTGGGTGTTTCTAATTCATGACCCTTCTGGTGAACTCTATTTATGACTTTTGTGGACCTATTTAAAAACAATGTGAGCCAAAGTGGAGTGTGCTGGTCTGTTTTAGCATAACTCCACTTCAAGGGAGTCATGAAAAAGAGTTAGGCATGGTGTGCTTCTATTCAGTCTTGCCAAGGGGTTGACATGGAGAAATACGAGGTGAAGGTTTAGGCCCTTCAGTTATAACGAGGATTGACATGAACAGTGGGAAGTGGCGTCCTCTTCTTGTTTTTTACTCATAACAGGAAGGCTTCTACTGTATGCATTAGATTGAAAGGATATTACCATGACTGGAGTCCCAATATTGTTGGATTTTGGCCTTTTTAGAATGTGCTCTGTGTGTGTCTTGAGGCTGTCAACCTGATTGGTTCTTGGGTTCTTGCAGACAATTTGTTAACATCCCAATCCTGCAAATCTCTCTTTCTCACTCCAGATTGCTTGCTCCCATTTCTCACTGCTTCTCCCTGTGATCCTCTTGGTGAAGAACTGAAAAGAGAGCCATCTGGGCCTATCTTTTCAGTAAAGCAGCCCATTAAAACTCTGTTTAAAACCAATTAATGAAATACTGAAAAATTTAACCTAATTCTAGGATACTGGTAAATCCCCTATATACTTAAAAGTTATATTTTTCTTTATTTTTTCTTTCCTCTTTTCTTTTGTCTGTTTTTTTCCCCCAAATGTGTAACAAAAAAATATATTTTTAAAAGTTGCAATGCACTCCTTTGGAATTTTCCTTCTTCCTTCAAGTGCAGAAATCTCCTAGTTTCTCCTTTCCCATATTTTCCTGCCCAGCAAGACATCATGTTGATGGATATCATGTCCATGTAGTTCCAGTAAAACCGGGAGCATGACTGATTTCATCAGATCTATGCTATGCACAATTCAGAATTTTCCACTCTGGGGAAACTGGGAATAAGATGTTTTCTCTCTAAAGAAGAACTGTGTTTTTACCAAACAGAAAATGCAACTTGCATCTCATTTCCATACCTATTCAGCTTGTCATGTGTAATGAAGAAGTATGAGTCCTGCATCCCTATTAATTAAGGGATGTTTTTAATATTCTCACTGTTGATAAATCTTTTCCTAATTAATACTGCATTTTACAGAAGTTTTTGCTGGCCAAGTGCTCTCAATAAATTTATTCTGTTTTGTTGTAAAACAATCAAAATTAACATTTTCCTTTGTATTACTATACCTTTTCAGAAACCTTTACTTTGCTGTTTAAAAAATATGTGTTAAACATATGCTGAATGTTTTCTAAGCTAGTACAGAAATGTTTACTCGTGTCCATAGGCCTGTTTAGTAAGGAATGATAAAAATAGCAGAAAAGCTATTTCCTCATTTGTTGTGTGGGAAAGGGAACTAACTGAAGCTAGCATGAATATAGCAGGCAGAATTAAATCTTTGATAGGATTTTTAAAAAGATGAAAAAGGTGCCAAAGCAGCATCCAGGAATCCTTTTCAAAGGATTCCTTTTCAAAATGGAGGCAACTGTCTAACATCTGAATGAATCTGTCAACATCAGGCATGAGTTGTGTATATTCAGAATCTTTTAAACAACTTGGTCTTGTGTGTATCAACTCTCAAACTCTTTATTGGTGGAAATCCAGAAAGCCATCTTGTGGAAGTGATAATCTGATGCAGGAATGGCAGGCCATATATAGCCAGATCCTTTTTGGCAGCTCCTGGAGTTGTCCCAGATTTTATCTTCAACATTTGGAAGCAAATGAGGAAATGCAGCAGCCCAGTTAGGGCAAGGGTCAGAAAGATAACAAACAAAATGGGTGAGTTAAGTCTCCACCAGGCTTTGCTTATCTGGTTTAAAAACCCAATTTCCCCAAAAGATAAAGATGACTGGACATTTTGCCCTCAAATCTTTGGATGGTCATGGTTCTGTTCTGTTTTTTCTATGTTTAAAGAGGGCTGGTCCCAAATATGTTGTCTCCCCCTATTCTAATGATTATTTCAGTGTACAAATATTGTTTCAGCATATTGAAAATTAAAGAAGACTGTCTTGAATATAAACATCTTTGGAATCCATATAGAGAAGAGAAAAAATATCCTTCCTGGGAAAATCATGACACAGTTTATCCTGTAGCTTGTTCATTGAGGAGGTTCCAGAAGGAGATGGCAATTACATCCAGGAGTAGAGAGGCGGGAAAGGACCTTCTGCTTCAGTTCATGATGTGTCCACTCTTCAAGGTAGTCCAGACAGGAAACCAAAACCATGAGTACTAACCTTTATTGTAAGGTTACAGTAACAGAATCTTGCAAGTCTGAAAGGACTTCTCCCCTCTCCTGCCTTTACTGCTCAGAGGAGATGGGCAGTGATGGAAATTTGAAATATAAATAAATAAAATAAATATATAAAAATACTTTCCAGGGAACTAGGGAGGGTCCCTTCTGAGGCGCTTTCTCCACCCTCATCCCTCCTTTGGACTCAGATTTTGTTTATCTGACTGCTGTCTAAGCTGTGGCTCTTCTTCGTGTCCCCCAAGGTTATTCTCATAGCCCATTACATGATGCTTCCAACTTACTCATCTTCTTTGGGTTATTTAAATCTAGTCAGCTAATCTTTGCAAACTGTAATAATGTTTATTTGGTCAGTGACCAGCAACATAAAATTAATAAAAATAGCAAATAAAATAAAAATAAGTCAAATGAGTACAATTATAGATGCTAATCTATGGCATGCAGCTTGACAGGAAATGGAATTAATTCTTGAGTTATATAGTGTGAAAAGGCAGTGAAAATTCAGCCAAATTTGTAGCTTCATTCCTCCCACCCATCACTTTTTCCTTCCCACAGATATGCTGACTTCTGACAAGAATATCAGCATAACCCTTAACTGATTCTCATATGTAAATTTATGAAATCAAGAAGCATGGGATATATGATGAACGTTCTGGTTAAGTGGGAAGATAACTCAAGATGATTCTCTGTGTTTAGTGGTTGGTTTCTCCTTATTGTTCTGGGCATACTGATAATGCTGAGGCACAAGAATTTGGAACTCTATGCTGAGGTTGTACAACCTTCCAAAGAAAAGTGAGCAACATATGGCCACCAGATGTTTGTTGGCTATTGTCCCTCATCATTGGTTAGGCCAGCCACTGATGGGTGAGCGCAACAATCTTTGGAAAGCTACCTGGTCGCTCCCTGCTGTAAACTCTTTGCTGCTTCCTCCCTGTTCCTCCTGGAATAGAGAAAAAAAGCAACTGGAATATTGGTGGAGGTTGAGGGGTAAGTATGAAAAAGTGAAGTTTTCTGCTAGACATCACAGCATCCTTTCACTTCATTTTGCAGACAAAATGACAGGGATAAACTCTTTGCTACTGAGGATCACGTGTAGTCATTCTGTGAAAGAAGTAAATGACTCTCCCTGGGACTTCATTACTCAGCCAAGTGTCAGAAGCTGATATTCTGAGTCTCTTAGCTGTACCCTCTGCTGGCACCTCTGATTGTTTAATAGGTCTTGGTGTTTCTCCAAGGAGTACTAAACTCCATCTCCCTGTGCAAACAACTTAGCTATTGATTTATATACCTACAGATCCAAGAATGTGCCTGTGCGGAGGTGGGGAAAGGACATCCTTAAGGTCCTGGAGTTTGCAAGGGCGGATGTCTTCTTTATTCCAACTACTCTTTCATCCCTGTTTTGCATAAGCAGACAGAGGATAGATTTTAACACTTAAAATTATCGCAGGGCCAGCCTCTTCTATCTGTTTATGCAGTGGCTACCATGGTCGGAACCTTAGGAGGGATTGGAGCAGTCTACTCTAGAGGACCAGGCAGGGTTGTTTTCTTTACAAAAAAGCTCTGGATAAATAGACCACCAGTTCTCTGGCCTTCTCAGCATAAGGATTGGTGCAATCCTGACACAGTATTCACGTGCTACAGGTCAGATGAGGAGCAGTCATGCTCATAGCATAATGTATGCAAGGTATGGATCCTTCTGTGAGCAAGTTTTAATTGAACAAAGAAATGGGTGGACAACCTTTTCACTGTTTCTTGTGGGTCAAACCTGTAACCAAGGGGCCCTTTGTTTCTGTTTCTGCATTTTTCCTTTGTATAGTTTATGCTAGGCATAAGATGGAATATAGCGAAGTGGAAGGGTGCGTAGGTGTAGATGAGGGGGAGGAAGCAGAGAAAAATGTATTTTTTTTTCCAGTCAGTGACATTTTTTTAATTGTCCTCCTGCAAGCTTGTTGTGGAACAACTAAATTTACTCCAGAGGGAGTGAAAGAGGAGGGCAAATACATCCCAAAAAAATTTTTTTTTTGCTTTGTAACAGTTTAAGTGGGTAGTTAAATACAGCAATATTTGAAATCAATGATCCTTTACTATGACATGAACTTGAAGTAGAATGAAAAAAGGTGGGTTTATAACTGCGGATTGAGATAGAAGCATGACTTGTTACATTTTATTTATGTATGTATGTATGTTTGTATGTATGTATTTATTTATTTAAATTTATATCACCGCCCATCTCCCCCCAATGGGGGACTCTGTAAATCCAGTTTACATGGTGAAAAGAGAAGAGGAATGTTTTACAGGTCTCCAGATAACTTGGTGTTAAAACATGAATATAAGAAATAGTATTTAAACATGAATATATAAGTAATACTTAAATAACCCTTCCATTGTGAGGTATTACAATTAAGATCAAAATAGATTTTTTAAAAATTACTTTAACATTTGACCAAATAGGAAATATTTGAAAGCATTGATTATTTGTCCTTGCAGGAAAAAACTGAGTAAGTTTGCCTCAGAAAGCCTTCCTCCTGAATCTTTGCTAGGGTGCTAAAAACCCTAAATTTAGAATAAGTTATTCCTTTCCTTGTAAATGTGTACCACTCTTGAATGGGGAAGTGCAACCCCATCCAGGACTAAAGATGGCAAATCCCCAGATCTGGGGGGCCCTAAAATCCATAATCACTCAATCTTGTTATGATTAAGCTAGAATCAGTTTCTCGAAACCTGGACAGACACATATGATGCAAAAGGAATTATGAAGGTTAATTAATCACTAAGTATGATGTTATTTCTCTAATTTTCCATTAGTATCTCTATGCTAGCAATCTACAGTGTCACCATCCAACCATTGCCATGGCAATACAAAGCCAGACTTTGCTAGTAATATATCTCCTCTGCAATGGTTGGGTGACACTAGAAACTGCTAGTGCAGAAAAGTAAACTCTACTCTGACTGTGGCATTTAAAATTATCACTTGTCTTTCAATTATTAATTGTTGTTTATTTCTTAGCAGTTTATTTTATTTATTTATTTATTTATTTATTTATTTATTTTCTATCCCACCTTTATTATTTTTATAAATAACTCAAGGTGGTGAACATACGTCATACTCCTTCCTCCTCCTATTTTCCCCACAACAACAACCCTGTGAGGTGAGTTGGGCTGAGAGAAAGGTCACCCAGCCGGCTTTCATACCTAAGGCAGGACTAGAACTTTCAGTCTCCTGGTTTCTATCCCGTTGCCTTAACCACTAGACCAAACATGTTATATCTGCCAAAGTATGCTGTTCTGATTTAAAATCCACTTCATTGCAGTATATGGTGACTGAAATTTATACTACTTTCAAAAGCAGACATTGATATTTTTTGTCTGAGGAATGGAAAAGCCTACCAGTCAAGATCTTCTAATCTTCCAAGCCTTTCTCCCACCTTCAAAGTTTAAGAAATTTTTATTTTTATTTTTTAAATTATTTGAGCATTTGAATCCACCATACCTGATTACACAAAGCATTCAAAGCACCAGGCTGGGCAAGGATTAATCTGGATGAAAGTTATTTAGGCCTTCAGTAGCATTTGAAATTATGCTTAGAAATGTCTGCGCATCTTCCCATCAGTTAAACTGCAGTGTTTTGAGCCAAAGTTTTGACTTTTCCCCAGAAGTTGCTATGTGTGCTGTATGACAAATCTTATTTCCTACTTGGCCATAGGTCTTACTTTAACTTTACTTTTAAGGATACCAGTAATGAAGGCAACCTTTCCCTATTACAATCTTAATGTTTTAAGAATATATTGAAAACACATACCCAGAGATCATGTCACCAATCTTTTTGCCATCTACCCATATCATAATTCTTTTAACAAAAGAGTGACTATATATATATTAGGGTTCTTTTTATAACATTTATCTACTGTTGGTGTTCTAGAATCATTGATATATTTTACATAGTTGGATGACTAATTAGTAACTTTACAACCCTTGGTAAGCTATTCTAAAGGGTAAGAATATTATATTTGTAATCAATGAATACAAACAGAATTGGTTGTATACTTTTGCAGGTGTTGCTCTGTGGAAAATGTAAAAAAAAAAAAGAATTGCTTGGCCAGGTTTACCTGATTGTTTAATCAAAATTTAAATTAAGATGCCAACAGCATGTGTCCCTGTGAACAAATTGCAGAAAACTGCAGCATGAAGGTTGTGGTCTTAACTCTGTGCCAGATCTCTCAATTTGGATTGTACTCTTGATGCTGTTGGGACACAGCCATTGTTGGAGGAGACAAAGGGAGTGGGCCATTTTGCAGTGCTTTGTGCATTTTAATAAGCATGTCTGCATAAAAGGGGCACAGGAGGCCAAGACAATATCCTGCCAGGGCCTTGAAGGACAACAAGACAGGATAACGTCTTTCCAATTTCTGCTTGCTTTTTGCTAGTGTTCACAGCAGCAGACAGCCTGTATCAATGCTGGTAATTCGGATGTCCAATTCAGTTTAGCTGTGGCAGGGTATACCCAGAGATAAAAGCAGGATTTTTCCCCTAAGATTTCTAAACTTTTTTTCCCCCAGATCTTCTCTAAGCTTTTTGAGCAGTTGCCTTGGCTGCTTCTATGTCCCCCACTTTTTTCCACATTGTAATTTCTTGTAATTGTGCTTGCAACATCTTCTTTGTTAGGAAGATGATCCATCCAACCTTCTTATGCTTGGTTCCCCGTTAGCTTTTCCTCCATTTTGTAGGTCCAGAATTTGAAAAATGAGAAAGAACATGATGAGAATGAGAAAATGAGAATGAGAATTTTCTCAGAATAAGAAAAAGGTACAAAAGAACATGAACGTTGTTTTGCCTTTGTAACACAATGGTCACTAATTCTTGATTATGGCTTTCTAACCTTTCTTCAAAAAGAATTAGTTATCAGGAGTTCTTTGATTTTTTTTTTTAGATTTTTAAAAATTATTTTTATAAATAACTCGAGGTGGCGAACATACCTAATATTCCTTCCCTCTCCTATTTTTCCCACAACAACCACCCTGTGAGTGAGTTGGCCTGAGAGAGAGTTCTTAGGTTCTTGTGAGCTTGCCTAATTGGTTACAATTCTTGCCTGTTGAGTGAAGTATGACAGGTTCAGCAAAGACCATCTAATAATTTAATTCCAACTTAAATCGTGCATTGCAAATATAAATTAGGATGTCTGTATGTCTGTCTGTATGTCTCTTGAATAATAAGAGTGAAAAGCTGATAGTGAAAAACTCTTCAGCTGGGATGTTCAGCATAATTATTCTGGTCTGTGTATCCTTAAGCCAAACACATTCCTCAAGGTTTGTATCTTGTGCAAGAATTGTATAGCACAATTCTGTGCATCTGCAGAGTGGTAGATCTTAATTGTGAATTAATTCTCACAAAATCACCTCTGCAAAACTGTGCAAATCCTTCGGCAGCTGTCATGGTGGTCCTCTCACCTGAAAGTGGTGAAAATAATCATTTAACTATAAGAGCTTGTTACATGGTCAGTTTGATCCTGTTGGACCTAAGGAAGGGGACAGGATCCTCCGGACTGTAAATGTCACCACTTGTCATCTAGACTCAGGCCCTTCCTGGCTGGTGAAGGCAGCCTGGGAGGTGACATGTGGTTGGGTCCAGGCGATGGTTAATACATCCTTGAGAGAGGGGGGGTTTCCAGCTGCCTGTAAGGAGACGCTGGTACACCCCCTCCTCAAGAAATCATCACTGGACCCTACTGAGTTAGATAATTTTCGTCCTGTCTCCCACCTCCCCTTTTTGGGGAAGGTGGTCGAGAAAGTGGTGGCGTTAAAACTCTAGAGGATTCTGGATGAAATGGATTATCTAGACCCCTCCCAGTCAGGTTTCAGGCCAGGATATGGGACAGAGACTGCATTGGTTGCACTTATGGATGATCTCTGGCGGGAGCAGGATGGAGGGAGTGCATCCATCCTGGCTCTTCTTGACCTCTCAGTGGCTTTTGATACCATCAACCCTGGTATCCTTCTGGGTTGGCTCAGGGAGTTGGGGGTGGGCGGCGTGGTTTTGCGCTGGTTCACCTCCTTCCTCCAGGGCTGGTCCCAATCAGTGGTGATAGGAAATGAGAGATCCGACCCTTGACCCCTCTTGTGTGGGGTGCTGCAGGGTTTGGTTCTCTCCCCTGTCCTATTTAACATCTACATGACACCACTGGGTGAGATCATCTGTCACCACAGGATGAGGTGTCATCAATATGTTGATGATACTCAATTATATATCTCCATCCTGGGTGAGGTAAGTGATGCAGTGGCTGCCCTTTCTCAGTGCCTGAGTGCTGTGAGGGTCTGGATGGGGAACAGCAGGCTTCAGCTGAACCCTAGTAAGACAGAGTGTCTGTGGGTTGATGGCTTTTCTGTATCCAGGAAGTTATCATCTTTAGTTCTGGATGGAGTTGCACTGCCCCATTCAGACCTGGTGCGTAATCTGGAGGCCCTTCTGGACTCACGACTCCTGCTGGAAGAGCAGATGGCAGTCATGGCCAGGAGGGCCTTTGCGCAAATTCGTGTTGTGCTCCAGTTACACCCTTTCCTGGATCAAGATGCCCTCCGGACAGTCATTCATGCCCTGGTCATCTCCCATATAGACTACTGCAATGCGCTCTACATGGGGCTACTCTTGAAGAGTATCCAGAAGCTTCAGCTGGTCCAGAATGCGGCCGTGCGGGCAGTTATTGGTACCCCAAGATCGGCACATGTGACACCACTGCTGCGCGAGCTGCACTGGGTGCCGGTTTGCTTCCAGGTCCAATTCAAGGTGTTGGTTATGACCGTTAAAGCCCTACATGGCATGGGGCCAGGTTACCTGAGGGACCGCCTCATCCCTGTTACGTCAACCCGTCCCACCTGGTCATGCAGAGATGGGGATGCTACGGACCCCGTCAGCAAGGGAATTCCATTTGGGGTCCAGGAGGCAGGCCTTCTCTGCAGTGGCACCCGTCCTCTGGAACATTCTGCCCCTGGAGGTGAGGCAGGCCCCTTCACTCCCGGCCTTCCGGAAGAATTTGAAGACCTGGTTCTGCCACCTCGCCTGGGGTGGGAGGGGCAATAGTTCTTCCTGGGGATGGCTGGCGCCGTAGAGCCCACCCCAATGAATGAGATCTTCACTACTTGGATTTTATATCTATTTATTCTCTACTTATATTGGTTGTTTATATTGTAATTTATATCTTTTATGGTTTTAATTGATTTTATTGTAAACTGCCCAGAGTCCCCCTTTTTGGGGGAGATGAGTGGTGATAGAAATTTGAAAAACAAACAAACAGTTGCCCATGGAAAGATTTAATGAAGCCTTGGCATACTGCCAAAGTAACTTGATTTACTGTTAAACACATTGGTATCATTCCTACAATGCTTTCATGATAAACCTTGAAAAAGTAAAAGGCCCAATTGTGCCATTTACTTGCATTTAGGAAGAGAAAGTAGAGATGTGGGGCTAAAAAAAAAAAAGACCCATTTCCCCCCAAAAAACTGGTTGTTCTATTACAGGGACAAGTATACATCATTAGCTGCTACATTACTCTCTTTAAATATAAATAATTGCCTGTTTCTCTGTCTGCTTAGCCTTTTCTAAATCAGAGCAATTAGAAATTACTTGTTTGGATTGCCTCGATACCTGCCATTCATCAATAAAGCATGAAGCTCATCTGTCAAAGGGCTCCTGGAAATATGCTGTAGGTGTATTCCAATTAAACTTCAGCAAAGGATCGTTACCTTGTTGTGGTGCTGGAGCTTGAGCACCTCAGTGATGCCATGAGCTAAACCGTGAAGGGCCACCCAAGACGGGAAGGTCATGACAGAGAGGTCAGACTAAATGTGATCCCTGGGGAAGGTAATGGCAACCCACCCCAGTATTCTTGCCGTGAAAACTAAATGGATCAGTACAACCAGAGATATGTCGGTATACCATCAGAAGATGAGACCCCCAGGTCGGAAGATGGTCAAAATGCTACTGGGGAGGAACAGAGGAGGAGTTCAACTAGCCCCAGACGTGATGACACAGCTAGCTCAAAGCCAGAAGGACGGCTAGCGGCCAACGGTGCTGGTGGTGAACGGCGAATCCGATGTTCTAAGGATCAACACACCATTGGAACCTGGAATGTAAGATCTATGAGCCAGGGCAAATTGGATGTGGTTATTGGCGAGATGTCAAGATTAAAGATAGACATTTTGGGCATCAGTGAACTGAAGTGGACTGGAATGGGCCACTTCACATCTAATGACCACCAGATCTACTACTGTGGACAAGAGGACCACAGAAGAAATGGAGTAGCCTTCATAATTAATCGTAAAGTGGCTAAAGCAGTGCTTGGATACAATCCAAAAAATGATAGAATGATTTCAATTTGAATTCAGGGCAAGCCATCTAACATCACAGTGATCCAAATATATGCCCCAACCACAGATGCTGAAGTAGATCAGTTCTATGAGGATCTGCAGCACCTACTGGTCAACATGCCTAAAAGATGTTATTTTCATCACAGGAGACTGGAATGCTAAGGTGGGCAGTCAAATGACACCTGGAATTACAAGTAAGCACGGCCAGGGAGAACAAAACGAAGCAGGATATAGGCTGATAGAATTTTGCCAAGACAATTCACTCTGCATAACAAACACTCTCTTCCAACAACCTAAGAGACGGCTTTATACATGGACTTCACCAGATGGACAACACCGAAATCAGATTGACTACATCCTTTGCAGCCAAAGGTGGCAGACATCTATACAGTCGGCAAAAGCAAGACCTGGAGCTGACTGTAGTTCAGATCACGAACTTCTTCTTGCACAATTTAGGATCAGACTAAAGAGATTGGGGAAGACCCACAGATCAGCTAGATATGAGCTCACTAATATTCCTAAGGAATATGCAGTGGAGGTGAAGAATAGATTTAAGGGACTGGACTTAGTAGATAGGGTCCCGGAAGAACTCTGTACAGAAGTTCGCAACATTGTTCAGGAGGCGGCAAAAAAATACATCCCAAAGAAAGAGAAAACCAAGAAGGCAAAATGGCTGTCTGCTGAGACACTAGAAGTAGCCCAAGAAAGAAGGAAAGCAAAAGGCAACAGTGATAGGGGGAGATATGCCCAATTAAATGCAAAATTCCAGGTTAGCCAGAAGAGATAAGGAATTATTTTTAAACAAGCAATGCGCGGAAGTGGAAGAAGACAATAGAAAAGGAAGGACAAGAGACCTCTTCCAGAAAATTAGAAACATCGGAGGTAAATTCCAGGCAAAAGTGGGCATGATCAAAAACAAAGATGGCAAGGACCTAACAGAAGAAGAAGAGATCAAGAAAAGGTGGCAAGAATATACAGAAGACCTGTATAGGAAGGATAACAATATCAGGGATAACTTTGATGGTATGGTCAGTGAGCTAGAGCCAGACATCCTGAAGAGTGAGGTTGAATGGGCCTTAAGAAGCATTGCTAATAACAAGGCAGCAGGAGACGATGGCATCCCGGCTGAACTGTTCAAAATCTTGCAAGATGATGCTGTCAAGGTAATGCATGCTATTTGCCAGCAAATTTGGAAAACACAAGAATGGCCATCCGATTGGAAAAAATCAACTTATATCCCCATACCAAAAAAGGGAAACACTAAAGAATGTTCAAACTATCAAACAGTGGCACTCATTTCACATGCCAGTAAGGTAATGCTCAAGATCCTGCAAGGTAGACTTCAGCAACTCATGGAGCGAGAATTGCCAGATGTACAAGCTGGGTTTAGAAAAGGCAGAGGAACTAGGGACCAAATTGCCAATATCTGATGGATAATGGAAAAAGCCAGGGAGTTTCAGAAAAACATCTATTTCTGTTTTATTGACTATTCTAAAGCCTTTGACTGTGTGGACCATAACAAATTGTGGCAAGTTCTTAGTGGTATGGGGATACCAAGTCATCTTGTCTGCCTCCTGAAGAATCTGTATGATGACCAAGTAGCAACAGTAAGAACAGACCACGGAACAACAGACTGGTTTAAGATTGGGAAAGCAGTACGGCAGGGCTGTATACTCTCACCCTACCTATTCAACTTGTATGCAGAACACATCATGCGACATGCTGGGCTTGAGGAATCCAAGGCTGGAGTTAAAATTGCTGGAAGAAACATTAACAATCTCAGATATGCAGATGATACCACTTTAATGGCTGAAAGCGAAGAGGAACTGAGGAGCCTTATGATGAAGGTGAAAGCAGAAAGTGCAAAAGCTGGCTTGCAGCTAAACCTCAAAAAAACCAAGATTATGACAACCAGCTTGATTGATAACTGGCAAATAGAGGGAGAAAATGTAGAAGCAGTGAAAGACTTTGTATTTCTAGGTGCAAAGATTACTGCAGATGCTGACTGCAGTCAGGAAATCAGAAGACGCCTAATCCTTGGGAGAAGAGCAATGACCAATCTTGATAAAATAGTTAAGAGCAGAGACATCACACTGACAACAAAGGCCCGCATAGTTAAAGCAATGGTGTTCCCTGTAGTAACATATGGCTGCGAGAGCTGGACCATAAGGAAGGCTGAGAGAAGGAAGATCGATGCTTTGGAACTGTGGTGTTGGAGGAAAATCCTGAGAGTGCCTTGGACTGCAAGAAGATCAAACCAGTCCATTCTCCAGGAAATAAAGCCAGACTACTCACTTGAGGGAATGATATTAAAGGCAAAACTGAAATACTTTGGCCACATAATGAGAAGACAGGACATCCTGGAGAAGATGCTGATGCTAGGGAGAGTGGAGGGCAAAAGGAAGAGGGGCTGACCAAGGGCAAGGTGGATGGATGATGTTCTAGAGGTGATGGACCCGTCCCTGGGGGAGCTGGGGCTGGTGACAACCGACAGGAAGCTGTGGCGTGGGCTGATCCATGAAGTCACGAAGAGTTGGAAGCGACTAAACGAATAAACAACAACAACATAAGCACAGAGCTATTTTCTTAAAGAAATCCAACATTCCAGCTGCTCCCCTCACAAACACAGACTTCTCTCCAGAAAACCTCCCATACATAATAACCCCTTCTTTTCCATCAGAACATTCCATCAGAAAGTCAAATTCACTCATGTCTTGCAGCTCAATTTCTCTGCTTAAATTCTTCAATTCATTGTTGTCAGTTTCATCCAGGATTTCAACAGAAGCCCCAATCTCATTCTTAGGAGAGACAATTCCATTGCTGTTAAATTCTTCCATTTCGTCCACAATATCCCCAACAGGAGGAAACATTTTAGACCACATATTTTCCACAATGCTCTGAATGTCTTGCATAATAGTGTGACAGGAATCAGAAAGAATCTGCTTAATATCTCCTGGACTGTCTCTATGAAAGTCAGGGAGAGCCTGGTTAAGGTCCTCCATATTTGAGGCGGTAGGTTATGGCGCCCCCTAGATACTTAACCAGCGGAAGTGAAAGGTAATGCAAAATTTCCAAATGGAGTTAAGATAAGGTATCAGGCAGTTCCCCAGGGAAAGTAGCAACAGGAAAGTAGAAGTTCAGAACAGCAGATTCAACATGTAGGAGAAAAGTTAGAATCTTCAAAATTAACACAAAAATAATAACAGGAAGATGATAACATACTCTCAACCCTCCTTAGTACTGGATGAAAAGCAAAATCCAAAGCTTAATTTAAAAAAAAAAAAACAGTTGATCACAGAAATAGTGTTAAGCATCAAGAGAGTGAGTTTCTCCTTAATGCAGAAAGCCTCTCTTAGGGTACAAATGATACATACAGTATGTATGTATATATGTATGTGGGTGTGTATATTTATATGTATATACTGTGTGTGTGTGTGTGTGTGTGTGTATGTATATATACATACATATATATATACAGTGTATATACATAGTGCTTTAGAAATGGGGTGTGGCTGGACTTAATGTTCCTTTAAGGCTGCAGTGCGGCTTGGAAATGGAGATGTCCCAGCCTCCCGGCAAAGTCTTACCCACTGATTGCAAATGCTGTTTACAATCTCCTGGTTGCAACTCACCATCCGGAGGATGAATGGGTCAGTTCCGAGCATTTTCCTTGTTCTGGAAAAATGCTCCTGGGCTTCAGGAGAAACCAGCCTGAGCCCGAAAAAACTGCCACGATGCCAGTTTTGCCTGCAGAGCTCACAGACAAAGCCATTCAGTCTGCCATGATCCCGCCGGAAGTCTCAAACCTTACGCCTTTTTAATGTAATGTAATTTGTATTGATCAGTTTGTGAATGGTCTGGAAAAGAAGAGCAGCGTACACCTAGTTGGTTGAGTATTAACATGCCATAACACATGACTCTCACACAGACTGTCTAGACTAGCCTTCTGTTTCCTGTTGTACCTAGTACAGTGTCTCTGCTGCAAGTAAGATGATAAAAGAAGGCAGGCAAAAGCTAACAGTTGCTCTCTAGCATCTGGTAGTCAGTGCTACCTGTGAACTAATTTCATATAGCCGTCATATAGTAGTACTGATAGACTTCTTCCCAAGTTGGTCAAATCCCCTTTTTAAGTTGAAAGTTTAGTAGATAGATATGGGTCTGCACCTTTCAAGGTTTTAAAGCTGCTCCCATATTATAAATAGCCATTAGCATTCCACTTTCTGTTCTCGTTTATTTATAATGTACTTACATGGTGCTATCATTTACTTGCCAGTTTACTATGTTCCTGACAGAAATATCTTCCAGTCTAAACTTAGGTTAAAGCAGCGAAAAAAAGAGGGAAGCTTTTCGGATTTGAAAGCATGTCTGAAATGGAAGTCCAATTTTCAGCAGAATACTCACTGTTCTCCGTTACTATTTTTAGTCTGCGACCTTTCCACAATGAGTCCCCTTGATTTTCACTTCTCAAGGATTGCAGTGTTCGTCCAGGTGGATATGGATATATATTTGTGTGTGTGTGCATGCGCATGTGTGTGTGGTTTACCGTAAGGCAGTTAGCTTCAAACACAGTTTAGGTACGTACATTTGAGATATTAAGCTTGAGAACAAAGTGCTTAGGTGTGGCTAGACCAATGAAAATTATATGTGAACACTTTTGAAATAATTCCCAGAAACTGTAGTAGTGCTGCATCTATAGCAGGATGATGGCCAGAGACTCTTACAGTATGGACACTGTTCTCTTTCCTACTATTCAGTATTGGATATGAGGAACTTTAAAATCTAGACTTAGTATATAGCTCTTTCAATTGCACTGGGCAGCAATAGCTGTTCGGACACTTCCTTCACTGCCTGGAACTCACCAAATTTCTAAGGTTTTTTACATTCATCTATACATACACACAAATAGGCCAGCATGCTTCAAAGCATCATTCTCCAGCATCATCTTTCTGCATAAGAATATCTTTGGGCCTCATGGGCATTTCTTGGGCAATTCAATTGATATGCTGTGCAGTCTCAATGGCTTGCTTGGAAGTGTGCCCAGAGAACACAAAGTGAGTGGCAGGCTGGTAGTTGGTCCTGAGAGGGCTAAGGAAGTCAGTAAGTAAAGTTTATTGTTGTAACCACAGGTCATAACATGCAATAAAATACAGTAAAATCTAATAATAAAACAATAAAATAGTGAAATTATAAAATAAAATAATAAAAGAAGCATTAGATATAAAAAGGTTACAACAAAATAGAGCCAAAGCTACAACTTACTTACTGCTAAGGAAGTATCAGCAGATTGTCTTCTGGTATGCATCAGGTTTCTCGCCATACCCACCTATTTTTTCTGTGCTGTAATGTGTGTGTGTGTGTGTGTGTGTGTGTATGTATGTATCAAATTTATGGGTGCCCATCTCACAAGAAGTGACTCTGGGCAGCGTACAGCAAAAAATATAAAACAATAAATATGTAATCCAGAGTCACTTGTGTGAGGTGGGCGGCTATATAAATCAAATAAATACATTTGATGAATGGGCAAATCTCCCCATGATAGCTTTTAAAATTAGGCTGCATTAAAGAAGGCCAGAGAGCCAGTTTGGCCTAATGGTTAAGGCACCAGGCTAGAAACTGGGGGACGGTGAGCTATAGTGCCGCCTTAGGCACGAAGCCAGCTGAGCGACCTTGGGCCAGTCACACTCTCTCAGCCCTGGGAAGCAGGCAAGGGCAAAACACCTGACAATCCTTGCCAAGAAAACTTCAGGGACTTGTCCAGGCAGTTGCCAGGAGTCAGCAATGACTCAAAGGCACCCCCCCCCCCAAAAAGGCCAAGCTTGGTGTGCAACTTTAGGAAGGCAGGTGGTAGCCTATAGTAGGTATATACAGGAGAAGCAGGATGCAAGACTTGGGTTTAGCCAACAAATCCCCAATGTGAGTCACTTTGGTCTAAAACTCCTGATAGATATTATTTTGAGAATAAAGCACAGTATAAGTATTTTATAACTAATTCTGTGTCTTAGGGAAAGGCTGGGAAGAACTTGATTCAGTCAAATCCTTTATATTCTCTACAGTTCCTTTTAAATGGAACCTTACTGACTTCCCATTTAGAGTTAATTACAGCTTTTTTTTTCTTCTGCAAATCTAAGGGAGGAGAATTGATGACCTTTACTCTGCAAACATGTTCCGTCTCATCAAGTAGTTTGACAAGAACTATTTGGCTGTATCGTTTTAAAGGAACTCTTCCTTCCAAGTGCCCTAAATATCAAGCTACAGCCTTCAGCGCATGGCTTGTTTTACAAACCATTAGGAAATAATTCCTCTGGGGATAAATTGTTGCAAAATATTGTCACTGGCAATCCTGCAGATTTTGTAGTAGCTGTTTACTTTCTGTTCTTTCTGGCAGAAAGCAAAATTTCTTTCCAACCAACAAAAAGATCTGGAGATGAAAATATTTAGCATGAAATATTTGTTAGTGCAAAACAGAAGGCGACAAAAGAGACAGTGGTACTACTCTGACTGGACTATAAACAGACTCTGGCTGGATCAGAAGATGATCCAGAACTGAAAAGAAAACATCTGGGTTTTTTTTTTCTACTAAGATCAGAACTAAGAAACTTATGTTCTGTTTTGATATCGCATTTAACTCCTTTATAACCCCTTGTTCTTTAAGGAGTATAGCTTAGCTTTCCAGATGAGCTTTATATATAAGATGATACCCATTTGAGAAGGTTTATCCCTTTTTCCCAAAACATGCTTTTCCTTTGGGTATCTGAAACAGGCAGCCCTAGTATCAGTTTTCCTGGTCCTCCAAAGAGATATATCCAGTGACATGTATGGACCTGAGTAGTGGACTGGAACCAGTGCGACTTTGGTTAAAAACAGCTCAGCCTAAACATTCACTGGGAGGCCTTGAGCAATTTACTGTCTCCCAGCTTAAATGCAACACCTTCATCTACACACCAATCCTGAAAGAAAGGGTGCTGTACACATTTGGTAGATAAAATAATTGTATAAAAACGTTTTCTCAGGGCTGAAAACTTGATGGGTTGGCCTGTCGTCGTCTTCCACAGGTTGATGTTGGGTGAGTTCTTTTACACCGCAGTTCTAGGCCCACAATTTTGGAGGACATCCCCATTTAATTCAGTGGGAATTCTGGGTAAATTTATGTAGAATTGTATTATATGAAACAGTTAAAAGACAATTGCTGGCTCTTCTTTTCTACAGCTTACATCCATATTCTGATTATTTAACTAATTTCTTGGTTTGGAAACCTAAAAACTGCCATCACCTTTTTTAAGCACTAGAGACAGTACATTTGTTTAAAAAGAGCTCTACCCTAATCCTTCTAGGGACATATATTATTTGCTTGTTTCTGAGAGAAAGGTTTAATAAAACAATAGCCCATCTGCAACCTGAAGTTGAAAAACAGGTCTGTCGCTCATGAAATGTAGGTACCATTTTTTTTCTTTATTTGCCTTCAATTTCTTTTAATACTCAGTTTAATACTCTGTTTCTATTCCTCTTAATGTCTTCTGATGCCAACACTATTTTTTTTCTTTTCTTTTCTTTTGTTCCTTTGAATCAGTCTTGACTCCTGGAAGGTCCCTGCAGTTTTCTTGGCAAGATTTTAGGAATTGGTTTGCCCTTGCCTCCTTCCTAAGGCAGAGACACACTGGTCCAAGGTCACCCAGCTGGTTTTGTGCCTAAGGTGGGACTAGAACTCACGGTCTCCCACTTTCTAGCCAGGTGCCTTAACCACTACAGCAAACTGGCTCTGAATGCTGCTAAAACTACTACTATTTGTAATTTATAACATTTTTTTTAATCCATTCAGTCATGTCCAGTTCTCAGAGACTGCATGGACAAGTCCCTACAGTTTTCTTGGCAAGGTTTTTCAGAAGTGGCTTGCCATTGCCTGCTTCCTAGGGCTGAGAGGGAATGACTGGCCCAAGGTCACCCAGCTGTCTTTGTGCCTAAGGCAGGCCTAGAACTCACGTCTCCTGGTTTCTAGCCTGATGCTTTAACCACTACACCAAACTGGCTCTCAATTTATATATGATATATATATGTCTTTTTTTCATCTCATAAGATAGGCCACTAATGATCTTATAAGAAAGTATAGATGAAGTAGTAAAGTGTACCCCAAACCACACAATAATTCCATAACAATTAAATGAACTTCAGTGAATACAGATCCAAGACCAGCTTTTGGATCATGGGTTGTATTGATTATTGAATGTGTTTCTGTCTCTGAATCAGATTTTGAGAGAGCATCTGGAACTATGGCTCATTTCACTGGCAATGCAAGTGATTTTTTTTTCTTTGTGCAACTTGTCTTTAGGTCATGGAGAATGCCACTGTGGGGAATGTAAGTGCCATCGTGGTTACATTGGGGATAACTGCAACTGCTCAACAGACACAGGCCGGTGTCTTTCTAATGATGGCCAGATGTGCAGTGGCCGAGGCAACTGCATCTGTGGGACATGCCAGTGCACTGAACCTGGTGCTTTTGGGGAGACTTGTGAGAAGTGTCCCACATGCCCAGGTGTCTGCAGTACTAAAAGGTACGTGCCAATATCTAGATTCAAAACCACTCAAAGAGCATGACATGTTCTCCTTTGTGGCTTCTCAGCTGCATTAGTGTCCTTTCAATCCTGTATACTTTTGCAAGTATGAAAAACAGTAAGTGGTGATTATCAAAGCTTGACAGAGGTTACTATAAAGGAGACCATTCTTCAATACTTTGTATGCATGGAAGTTGGGGCTTGGTTTTTGTATTAAAAAGACTCCCTAACAATAGAACATGAAATAGAACTTTCCTGGGGCTCATGTATTAATGACTTGCTTATCTTCCTCTCGTTCTGCTCTGGTAGTCCAAAACCCATATAATGGAATCTGATTGGCTAACATTGCTTCAGGTCTGTAATATTTGTGAGCGCTTGCCCAAGTTGGAAACAGCATAGTGTTCATACATTGTAGCTTGTCAGACATTTGACCACCCCAGTTATGTAGGCCTGGACAGCCAGGAAAACCAAGTGCTGTATGAAGATGTGATAAATCACTAGTATACAGTGTTGGGTTTTGCTTGATGCAACACACACCCCTGCATTTTTATCCTTAGTTCTAATTTTATTCAGCCTCAAATTACTAAAAAACCCAGTTTGGGACTATTCCAAGGAACTGTTCCCTAAAGTGAAACCTCTCTAGAATGATTTCTCTTTTAAGTGTGTTATCCTTTTTATGAGTATTCTTAGAGTGCGGCTGACCAAGCTGAAATCACTTCCTGGGAAGATTTAACATTCAAAATGTAGCTGTTTTATGTGGATTAAATAGGAATGAAAACATCAAAACAGCTCTTTCTGGAGTAACGTTGTGGTGTACATTACATTATAAGTTAAGGAAGCCTTTGGCCATGCATGAGCAGTTGGCCTGTTTTACCTGACCTCAGATGTTCAAAAGAACACAAATGTCACAGTCTGGTGGGGCTTCTGTGGAAGCAAAATCCTGTCGCAAAAGCTGAATCCAAATTCAACCAGATTCTAGAGCAATAGTTTCTATTATGTCGGAGCCAATTCAGCTTCAGAAAAGGGAGTCATTCAGAGTCTAGTGCTACAGGTATAATATCAAGACTGATTCCTCTGGCTAAAATGCTTTGAGCTGGAGTGAGATCCTTTTATCTCCATCATGTGTTAGATGTTAAGCTCAAGGGAATATTCACCTGAACATGTAGCATTGATACATTTGCAATGATAACCTATTTTGGGTTGAAATATTGGAAGCTCATTCTTCTCTTTGCATGTTGTAACAGCCACAAGGGTGAATTAATCTGTGGCTGCTCTGGTATGTAGTCTATACAGGAAGAAGTTTTATTTTCCAAAGAAGCCTCATTATTGTGTTTTAAATGTGACTTGAAGATACGTTTATCACTGATTCTTCCTTCCAAGGGACTGCATTGATTGTATCCTGTTCAACTCAGGAAGGTTGGCTGATAATCAAACCTGCCAGAAACACTGCCGGGATGAAATCATAACACGAGTAGAATTTCTAAGTAAGTACCACCAAAGTGAAGCTGATGGAAACATTGCACATATAAAGTGTGCGAATCATAGGTGTATTTCTAACAGGGAGGGCACTTGGGGGAAGCTGCCACAATTTGTTTTTGGTGCCATGAGTTCTTGGCTCATTGGGGCGGGAGTTTTTGAGCTGTTTGTGTTGGCAGATGCTGGGAAAGCCTTTAGCCCAGGAGAGGTCAAAAAAGTCACACACCAAGCATTTCTATAAAAATAATTTATTTACAGAAAGCAAAACAAAAGCAAAACATATTTAAAGGACTTAGCTCCCCTTTTGGAGCAAGCCTTGCTTGGCTACATTGCTGGCAGAGAAAAAAAAAAAAGAGGAAGTAAGAACAAGTCTGGGCAGGTTTCCTCCTCCCCCCAGGTGATTTGCATGAAGCAGTGAGAGGAGACAATCAATTGCAACCTTTTCACCCGGCCAAAATGACTAGGTACAACAGCAGCTTAATCTGTTAGTAGGAAAATCTCAACAGTTTGTGCTGCTCACATGTTCAGCTGCTGGAGGAAACACACTTTCTGTAGTATGTAAGGTGCTTTGCATAAGAACAACAGAAGTGAAGAATGTATTATTTATTTATTAAATCTATTTAGACAATCACCCATCTCGGTACATGACTCTGGGCAGCTCACAAAATGTAAACAAATACACACACGCAAACCAAACAAGAAATAAAACACACACAGCAGCTGGGAAACCATAAAAAAGCCCTCAACTTATCCAGGAAATGGGCTCCGTCCCACATCCAGGGCCCCAGGCTCGAGCACAGAACCAGGTCTTCAGGGTCCTGCAAAAGGCCAGCAAGGTTGGGGCCAACCTAAACTCTGGAGGGATGGTGTTCCAGAGGGCGGGTGCCATGGCAGAAAAGACTCTCCTATGGGGCCCCGCCAGCCAGATCAAATAGGTTGAGTGGAGACAAGTTAGGAATCCTAAGGTTTCCACCTAATTGAATATTGGACAGCAGAATGTTGAGAGTCCTATGCCTGCCCCAGTCTGTCAGAGCAGACTGCACTGAGTTGAATGTTCACTGTTAATCTGTTCACTTCACTGTTAATCTACTGTATATTCCACTGCCTCTATCCAGCACCTTTCTGGATTATACAGGCGATATTTTTGGAGTGCATAGATGTTTTCCAGAGATTGAACTAGCCTGTTTCACATAGACTATCCTCTTTGCCTATTCCAATATCGAGTTTGTAAGTATTTTAAGTTTGGGATTACTCCAATTTGAACTCAGTTGCCTTTAAAAAAATGGCCTCATCTTCTTTCTTATCTATGTAACGCAGAAGTGGGGACCATCCCAGTGTTGATCTTCATCCATATATATGACTTCTGTTGCTTTGACTCATTCTTTCTGCCTCCCAATTTCACAAGGAACAGCTATTTATCAATGTAAATGTTTTGCGACACTCTTTTTTCTTTCTTTAACCTATGGTGGATTTGTTTCTATCACTCTCTTGAGGGCAAGGGTAGGTTTGACATTCCTTTGGCTATTTGCATAGGGCTTTAATATCAGTTCTGCTTTCTATCTTTTGAAGACAACACCATTCTTCCTTAGTGGCATCTAGAAGTGCAGTAGAGGTCTTGTTGTAGCATATTTTAATAATGATTTTACCTGGAATAGCTACCTGAAATCTTCCCTTTTCTGTAAATGCAAAAGTGTACAAGTTTTAAAAACTTAATTTCAGGTAACTGAATGTGCATAACTCTAAATGGTAGCCTTTAGATTAAGGCTGTTTTCTAAATTCACATGTTTAAGCCCTGCAGAGATAACTTAGCTAAATATTGTACTGGATTGCACGTGAAGGTCTTCCAGTATAAGGAGAAGATTACAAATGGTTCAAAGGCCAAATCAAGAGAACGATTTCCTTGTCCGCCAGAATATTAAATATAAATCTTTTCACTACTGGTTTGCTATTTAGAGATGGAAGCATCAACCTTTGGGGGACAGTTGCAGTTGGATTAGCTGTATGAGGAAGAAAGAGAAGAAAAATAGGATAATTACAGCTAGCGAGCTGAAGTTTAATTTGGAATGCTACTTGTGTTAACATTCTACAAGAAAATGAAACATGTACAGTGCCACATGTGTTTGGTCAGAACTCTGCCCAGTTCATTGTTGTTTCATTTGAAATCAGCATGTCTAGAATAATATACCCCAAATATTCAAAACCTGAATTTTGTAGGCGACAGGATTTCAGCATCACCTAAAGGAAGAACAGCAGTGCCCAGAGATCGTATGTAGTCAAGCATAATCTAGGCTAGGAAAGAGCACATTCCTCCCCCTCTGCCCTCTGACAAAGTCCTCACTGAATTTATCAAATACTTATCGTCTTATTTTTCATGCTTTATACAGCTAATTTTGTCTCCAGGTAATAAATAGGAGGGGAAATGATTTTAAATTACTGCAAGAACTTATAGAATTTGAACCACCCATTGTGTTGTTGTATAATCCACTCTATAATCCTGTATTAAAAAACACACACACAGAAGATTAAGCAAGTGGGACTTCCTTACCAGTCTCCTTTGGTTGATAATCTGTAGTTATGGCTCAGTAGTTCAGTGCAGCTTTTTTCTACATGTACATTCTCCGCATACTAATGTTAAAAGATCCTTGAGATCCTTAAAAGAGCCACTGCTGGTTAAATTTACATCTGCCTATGAAGAAAAGTGTCTTAGTTCTACATAATAAATAATAATGCATTTAATAAAGAATAGAGTAGCATCTTATATCTGTGAGCAAAATGTGCACACCTGGTCACCTATGATGAACCTGCTCTTGTTGGTGAACGTTGCAGTTGTTTCAAAGGGCTAAATTTGTTTAGTACTGTATTGGGAACCACATTATATATACTTCCTCTCCTGCTAGTGTAAGAATTATAACGTCCCCAATCCTCACAAGGCAGCCTTGATGGTGTTCTCCTGGGGGCAGTTTTTGATTCAGTATCATTCTGGCCACGCATTACATTGGCACTCACTTCGTCCCACTAAAGTCAGTGGGAAGGTGGACATGTATGAAACCCAGACTGTACATATAGAGTAGAGGTATGCAAAATATTTTGAATTAAGCCATTTCAAATCTGAAACATCCTGCTTTGAATGTGAAACAGGCTAGTTCAAGTATTTTGGAAGTGTTTTGCATACAAAACACTTTCAGTCTATTTAGCACTCAAAATAATTGACTTTGCATCTAAAATAGGGCATTTGATACTTAAGACAGCCTTATTCAAAAGGTTTTGCACATCTCTGACACAAAAGATACTTTGAGAGGGGAAGAAACCTACAAGGCAATCCATGTAAAATCAGATAATGAAGTTCATCTGCATTTTCATGGTAGCAGTCTGTCTTTATATCATTCAGTATAAAATGCTTCAAGCAGCTGTCACCCTCTTTACTTAATTCCTGTTTCATTTCTCCCCCTTCTTTTACAACTTCCACCTTTGCTCCCAGTAATTATCTTACTGCCCTTTTTGAACCTAAAACTATTCAGTGTTTTTCCTGGAATGCAAGTGGATGGCTTGCAGTTTTGATAACATCTTCACTTTGTCAGCACTTTGCAGCTACCACTCAGAATGGGAGTCTGGAATGTTGAAAAGTGAAGTCAATAGAGAGGAGGTGAAAATTAGAGCACACGATAGAGTATGTCTGATCTTGTGGTTATAATCTCTTTTTCTAATTATTAAAGCTTCATGTCTTAGCTTGAATCAGAGGAACTCTGATACTTGTTTTACTGTCATTAGATTGAAAAGAGAAGGATTGATAATCAGACTCTATGAACCTATACATCTACTGTTCAAAGAAAATGTATTTGATACTCAGTTGTTGCAGTGACCCTCACAACTCTTTCTTAGCTCTTGTTGCAATTATGGGGAATACCTTTGCTTTGTGCTCAGTGTGGAGGGCTGAAAAAAATACAACCTTTTTCTCTCTATTCCCAATGGCATTTCCATTGTAGTTTGAATTTGTATGGACTATGACTGAATGGGAATCCACTATTCTTAAAGTTTAGTGTTTTTTGCGAGAATTCTTAGAATCCTGCAGACTTTAGGAAATCTATGAGAACTTGGCCAAGGATCCACAGACATAATACACATGTTTTAATTCAATACCTGTCTTGTATACCTACTTCTAGCAACTCTTGGTGAATTAGTCTGGAACTGTAGCTGCAATGGCAGTGAGTTTGGTGCCAGGTGCCATGGGAGCAATCAAGTTCAAAAGTTCATTGAGATGCTTGAATCTCTTATGTGCTTAGGCTGTTTGGCTCCTTGACAAGTAGGAGTTGACAAAGGTTCACCCAGTGTATAGATGAGTCACAACAGGAACAGACACAATATACTCAAGAATATTTAAGTGACCTCTTCCTTTCATAAAGTTTGCCCAGAATGCAACAATAAGGGTGACAAGTGGTACTTTGTGGATGTGCCACATCATTCCTGTGGTAAAATAGTTGAACTTAATTGCACTGTGATCCAATTCAAGGTGCTCGCTATAATGCTCAAAGCCATACATACATACATACATACATACATACATACATACATACAGGTTAAGGTTCAGGGCTAGAAACCAGGAGTCTGTGAGTTCAAGTCCCACCTTAGGCATGAAAGCCAGCTGGGTGACCCTGGGCCAGTCACGCTTTCTCAGCCCAACTCAGTGCAATGTAGACTAGCCTCCTCGTGGTGCATCCCGGGCAACGTGACTTGTCACGGCTAAACAGTCTACACATCTGGCTGCTGGACCTCACAAGGATTTTCCAGCAAGAAAAAGCAGCAGGAAAACTGAACTGCTATGCCATACGATGAAAAAACAACAACTATAGAACTGCTTCCTTCTAGAGTCTGCTCTATGCTTTGAGCACAGTAACCAGATGAGTAATGAGATTTGCTGACAATGTCATTATAGGTACTTTTAATATCCTCAATTCTGCTTTTTTCTTTGGAGGGTCTGTTTCAAGGAATAAACTGCAACTGTAATTGAAGCAAGACCCCCTCCTTTTTATAGTTTTGGTGGGGGTCAAGGCAACTTTTCATGCTGGCTTTTTAGACTTTTATTTTTGACTCATTTTAGTTTTTTCTTGTAAGCTGCCTACTGTGTATCTTATTTTTACTAATAATAACACTGCTTAGCATTGTCTTACCAGAGCTAGAAATAGTTGCTAGGTGTCTTTATTTCCCAAAGGGCTAAATAACCTTTTAAAGGATTGAAATCTGTATGAGTAAAAATAGACCTACCTGAAAACATGTCACTTGCCTACCTCAACCTACCCCAGATCTCTGGAAACTTTTAATTAACAGAATAGTTTAATGCTGTCTGTTGATCCCTCTGTAGTATTTTCACAACATATATTTCTGTAATACATATCACCCAATGTTGTAATTCTGTTCCCACTCCCTATGTCCAGAAATAGGCTGCAAAATTAAGCCTATTCCTAGACAATTGCTTCTTTTATGCAGATTTGTAGAAGGAAATGAAACTACTTCTTCCAAAGAAATTGTTCCGAACTTCAGTTTTACTTGGCCTTTCAGGACCTCATATTAATTACAGTTTTAGTAGGGTATAACCACGTCAACATTTCCTTTGCGTTCTTGGAGTGATATCTATCCATGGATTTATAAACAATTAGACATGAAGCTGAGGCAATTGGGCTGGACATCTCATCCAACCCACTCTCTGTGTTAATGGCTGGTACAATTTTAGACATGTGAACCCTTCCGTAACGTGCTCCGTATGTACTAACAAGAAGCCTCTCATGTTGAAAGGAATCCAGAGTCCCATGAGAATCCCAACATATCCGTAAGTTGCAGAGGCCAAAATAACAGGCATTTTAAACACATTATGATGCACTGAACACATGCCTAACAAAGCAAATATGGAACGTGACTTTGTGTCTGAATATATTGCGATGTATTGCATTAATGGCTTTTATTCCACTAAGTTTTTTAAATGTTATTTCAGAAACTGATGACCCTAATTCAGTCTTTTGCGCCTATCCGGTGGAGGATTGTGTGATGAAATTCACGTACTCAGAACTCACCAATGGAAAGACAAATATCACTGTTCTCAAGGAACCAGGTAGTTATTTATCTGCTTACTTTTCCTTATTGATGTAAAATCTCCAGATTAGCAAGGCAAGGAGAATTTGAAAAAACAAGCTATCTTAGAACGGTACAGGACACAAAAACAGATTTGGACACAGTTTTCATTAGTAAAAAAAATATATGTGGATCAGTTCAACTCCAATTTTTATAGGAAGTGGGTGGTACAATATTGAAGAGAAAGATGGCATTTGGTAGCACAAGGGACATCTGAAAAACACAGACCCACAATACACAAGACAAAATCCAGAAAGTTATTTATTTTAACACTAGCATTTGAAAAGCTGACACCCATACCAGATCATTTGTATTTAGGATGACAAGATAAATTCAAAGGCATATATTCTCAGCATGCTTGTGCTGGTTTCAGGAAGACTTCAGTCTGATTTGGACATAAAATGAAGGCATAGAGCATAGATCAAATATCAGTTAGCAGGGGAAATCTTTAATTAGTTGAGTGTTCTTAGGGCAAAAATTATGGCAAAAACTCTGCTTCGAACTTCATTGTTTAGCCACTGCACACAATTAGTTCAAGCTTTTTGCGTACATATTTGTTAGCAAACTCATTTCCTAGTACTGTATATGGTGCAGAGAATGTCCACACTGGATTTGTGCTTTTTATATGTAGATAAATTATATAAAGAAAAATACAGGTTCTAAATAATCACATTCAGTAGTAGAGTGGCACACAGCACAGTCAATCACTATCTATTTTTACCTACCTAAAATAAATTATTAACACTAACACTACAAATTCAATCTGCATTTTAAATTATTGTTGAATAGGAGTATCTTAGTATATTGTGCCTTTGTTTGGCTTCCAGCCATCAGTTCTAGACAGAGATTGGACTGTAAGGGTAGGTTTATCTAAACTACTGATAAGATGTCAGTCTTTTTCCAGTCAGAGATCCATGCATGTTCAGGGGGGGAAAAAAAGCCCTAAACATAGACTTTTTTTGTTGTCCTCTTCTCCTCTCATTGGAATTATAAGAAGTGCTCCATGAGTTCCTTTTCCCATATTATAGGTTGGGACATTAGAATCTGTATTATTTGGCTAGCACCAAATTCTTTAATTGTTATTTATTTAGTTTTGCTTCAGATGCATCATATGTCTACCATGTAGACATTTCTAAGAGTAAGAATGAAATTTGCAATTCTTTTCACTGGTTCTACAAATCAGCAATTTCCATGTGCCAATCAACTATCAGACTACATAATATTTTACATATAATGAAGTTATTTGCGCCTTTATGGCATTGTTGTCAAAGTTCCATCACTATTATGTTTGATAGCATAGCTCTTCACCCTTATTTTGACACATAGTACCATCAAATTAGTTCGTTATTCTCAGAGATACGATAGGTAAGGTTACTTTAAGATAAACTATGTCATAAAGTTGCACTATGACTTTGAAAATGATTTTTGAGGATGATATTCTTCCACATTTGCCACTTTATATACAATTGGTCTGATAAGGGTTTTCCACATGCCAGTACAGGAAAAGACTGTATTTGTGGCTGCTGTGGTGCTGAGATGGGTTGATGAAATAAGCTTACTCCAGTCTGAAAGCACTACTGCTAAGAAGAAACATTTGGGACAAGATCTGACCAACTGGATAGAAATCCCCACCCAGCCCATATGCTAGCTAGGCTTAAATATAATTATCACCAGATTGAAAAGAATCTAGATAATTCCATGTATAGAATAGCAATTTAAACAGAAACATTGGAGAGAGTCCATTTGTAACTGAATATTCATTTCAGTTACATCTGTGTGAACAGATGTAAAGTTGAATTTCAGGCCAGGAATAAGAAACAAGGAGAAACTATTTTCTCATTTCCATATTCTGAACTTCCAAATATAAACAGTAAAGCTTCCCTTGGGTCAAACTTGATTCATGGTGACTACATATATGTGTCTATCTTGTCTTCTTTGCAATAGCATGGAAGTGTTATATTGTTGCCTTTACTTCATATCTAGTCTACAGCCCTGGGTATTCCTATTCGTTCCCTTCCAAGAACTAACCCAATCTGGTCCTGCTTAGCTTTTTCAATATCAAAGTTGGCTAAGTGCTGCCATCTGCTGTGAGAAATGCTTACATGTAGGCAAAAAAAGCATAGCTTGAGAAATATAGCATTATATGAAATATGTAATATGTTATTAATAGATAGATAGATAAATAAATAATATATAAATAGTGCACCTGGCAAACAAGAATCCTAACACTGAAAAAGTGTTTCCTTTAATACCAGTCCAAGGAATATCCATTTCTGCATTGCTAGAACTTTCAGCCAAATCCGATTTTGTTACATATAGTAACCCTGTAGATATACAGCATGGCACTTATGCTTAATCCAATGCTGGGTTGCTCTTTAAAGTAAAATATGCATATTTAAATCTAGCTGTTCATTCCCAGAGATTTATTTTATGCATATAACCTTCCCTGCAAGGAAATTTTTCTGATACAAGAGTGTGGCCTATATCCATCATTCATGAGCTGTGTGCACATAAACCTTTCAGCAGTGAGATTTCATTTTTTAAGTTAATATGCTGCTCTGATTTGGGGTCATACTGGGGAGCTGCCGATACAAGAGTTTCCCATCTGCTTAATGATGCATGCGCAGCCAGCACTCCACATCAGGCTCAATTATATGAATTCAACTTGCAACACCATCCATGTTAATGAATTATACAAAGGAATCAGGAGTTAATTTGTTAGGAATAGACTTTTACTGCTTAAATCTCAGGTCTACTTTTAGTGGTAAAAAATGGATAATAGCATTTGAAAACAGTTATGTTCAGGTACTTTCCTATTACCTAGATTCATGCAAAGTTCAGGGGTATTTGTTCCATTGCTCCCCCATCCCTTGATGAGGGCTGTTTTGAAGACACTGTCCTTGTCAATAAGAGTGAAGTCTGTTCTCCTTCTTCTCATTAGAGTGTAGTACTGCTCCTGATGCCATGATGATCCTACTGGCTGTAGTAGGCAGCATTGTGCTCCTAGGCGTTGTTCTTTTGGCAATCTGGAAGCTGTTGGTTACTATTCATGACAGACGGGAATTTGCCAAATTCCAAAGTGAGCGTTCCCGGGCAAGATACGAAATGGTAAGTATTAAGTTAGGGAAATAAAGAGGAGCTAGAAAATGCTAAACTGGTTCAGAAATGCAAAAGGATGCTAAGAATTTGGAGACTGGGGAGGTAATAAGGTTTTTGTTCAGGAATGACCCGAAATCAAGAAGTCTACTTCTGGAAACAGGAAAAATGCCTTTAGAAAACATGTGAGGTTTTATTATTCAGGCACTTTTTGAGAATTGTATTTTATATTGCCCTCTTGACATACATAGCAGCTTCTAATTTTGATTGTAGCAACGTTCATCAGTCTATTATCAAGATCTCTTTACCTGGATATAAATAAATTCAGGACAATGTGGAGGAAAGATGGTAGAAGTTAGGGTTGTGTGAATTATTTAAAGAGGTATTTGGCAAAGCAACTGAAGCACCTTTCTGAATCTTTTGCTCAAAATTTTGATGGATTGCATTCTCTCGTATCTTCAGTGCAGCACTTCAAAGTCCCCCCATATCATCTGGGCATATGAGTGCATATAGATAAGACGTTTCCACCAGAATTGTTACTAAAATGAAGCACCTCTGCAAATGCTTCACACAACCAAAATAGTCAGGTAACATTACCATGGTTCCATTCCCTGCTCTGAACAGGAAACTATATTATGCCATCTTGGATAACTCGGTTCTATGTGGAACTAGCTTGAGCAGTATAAAGGAAATTCAATTTCTGAATTACTGGATATTTAGCCATGCTGTATTTCATTGTAGAATCTCAATGCCCTTGTTACTGATTGCTGAGGGTGTTTATGTGACTCCACTTAAGATAGAAAGCAAAATCCTTCCTTAATCTCACAAATATTACAAGCCTTCAATTTACCCCTTATGAAACAATATAAAAATTTCTTCCAGTGCATGCTAGACAACATCAAATAGGACAGTGAGAGGCTGTACGTGAGCAATTTTGTAGATTGGCTACTTTGTGCAAATTTAGTGGCAATAAAGGACAGGACATTAAAGGAGCAAGACTTAAATGTTACAGGAGACCGGTGTGAAAGACTAACAGAATAACCTCACTTTTGTCTTTAGCAGTAAATCATATTTACTGGTGTGAATGTATAGTTTAATCTTACCAAGAAGGCATTCTGTTTCATAATTTTCCTATCCTTTCCTTTTTCTTTTTTTTAAGGCCTCAAACCCTCTTTACCGCAAGCCCATTTCCACACATAGTTTAGACTTCACATTCAACAAGCTCAACAGGACCTATAATGGTACAATTGACTGATGGACTACTCGAGGCTGGGAGAGAAAATGGAATGCTTGATAACTGCTTGGCTTCCTTCTTCAGTACTTGTCAAATGGAAGAGGGAACCCTTGGTGGCTGCACAATCCCTAAAAATGCAACAAACAGCAGGAGAGGGCTTCCATTTGCATGCTAAGGACAATGGCCAGTGGCCAACGTGCTCTTCAGATTTCTAACTCAAAGCCATTCTGATATACTCTGAACCAGGCCTCACTGATTGGGAACTCTTCTGATGGCTTGGAAGTGCCAGCAGATTGAACAGTGCGCCATGTAACAGCTTCATCCATATCTCCTTAGGAGAAGGTATGCAGTCCCAAATTCAGAGGGATATTGTGTTGCTGACAGTTTCTAGGGGGGGAAAAATCTAGCAATGGAGACCTTGGTGGTGAAAACTTTTTTTAGAAAGATCCAGATGTTATGCAGTCTTTAGAATAATTTTTATAAAAAAAATAAAACAATTGCATATACAGATATGCTGTATCATTTAATTATTTATTTCCCCCAAGCACCTGTACTGTGAAGTATCAGATACACTATCTACAAATTCCACAGGACAATTAGGACTTAACATGATCGTAATAAACATTATCTAAATTTAAATTATTGCTATGAAAGAACTTTAACCAACCACAATGTTAAAAAAGCAGAAATAAAACATCAAATAATATGATGAACACAGAAGTGAGCTACCCATTTGTCTAGAGTATCATTTGAGCCAGAACTCAGTAATGTAGTAGCTACAGACTTGAAAATAAAGTAAAAAATTAAAGTGGTCATTACAAATTTTTACTTAGAAGTAGCTTTTGATATATGATCAGTGCACTTCCAAGTAAACATGCATACGATTTAGTGTTACCTTTGAGCTTAGCTGCAATTAATGGAAGCAACAAGTTCATTGTTAATTAGCCTTAATGAACTCCTGATTTCTTGCAGTGACCCAGCTGGGATTTCTTAAAACTACTATTGCATATAGTTCAGAAGGCAGCAGGAATAAAACAAGTGACTTGATGCTATGAATTCTCAGTATGATCCAGAAGATCATAACGGCAATTGCCAGGTTCAGTTTTACTTCAAAATGAAGTAGGATTATAGAGAAGACTGACTCTAATTTTTTTTTGTCCTTTTTATTCCCAGTGAGGTACCTGGTAAGACAAATATGATTATATATTGGGACTTATTAAGTGAGATATGAAGTATCTTTCATTACAATGCTAAATCCACTTCAAATAGGATGAATGTCATTTTTAGCTCCTGGAGGAAAGGTGACAAATAAATACAGAAATCAGTAATAAAAACTAGGGAGATGTAGTCTGGAGCCAATCCTCATTAGGATTAAGATCCAGGTGCAAAATCTGGGTAACCTCTACATAGTGGCCAAGAATTAGAGCATCCTATTTTTCTTTATTGCCATCTGGTCACTATCGGGAACCTTGCAGCCCAGATTCGGTAGTCCTGCCTAACAGTGATTTTAGAAAGTGACCAGACTTTTCTGGTTTTTTAGAAAGTAACCTGACTTTTCAAAGTCTGGTTCCCCATTTGGATTCAAGCAAAATGTCTTAACTTCTAATTCTTGGATTAGTTGTTTTGCTCTCAGCAGGGCTGAGGATAGTTTCTGAAGTTCTACTTTTGAAAGTTCACAGCACACTCCAGTGGACAGTTTTATTCAACAGGTTAGTTTGATGCAAGTTTTTGTACTTTCAAGTCATTTTTTCAGATCTAAGAGGATATGTAATGTGTACTGTAATGTATTTCTTTGCTTACTGAAACTCTATTACACTTTTGGCCAGCAACCCTCAGAGACTGACAAAAACTTCAGGGAACCTATTTAAACGTTGAAAACTTGCATCCCCAAATCAGCAGTCATGCTATTTTAACTTGCTGGAGGCTTGCCAATTTTTCCTGCTTGCAGATTGATGTGGAGGAAGGAGCTAGTTCAACTTCCACAAATCCAAAAAGTATCAGACATTACCTAAACTAAGAGAACGGACTTTCCAGTAGATCTGAAACCCAGCCAAGCGGTAATAAGAGTATACAGATCTACATGTAACCTGCTTGAGTCATATGGGGGTTCATAGGTCATTAAGTAGCACATTTAATTGAATACATTGTAGCTCAAGAGGACACAACTTGTGCCCCGTGGCTGGTTGTGAACTTCAATGCTTTCAGTGTGGCCCTCAAGCCCCCTCCAAAAGTTGCTACCAAGTTGTAATTGTTCTTGTGACCAAAGGAGTATTTATTATACACAGAAGAAATCAGTACATTAACTATAATCAATTAATATTTTAACTACATTTTATTTTTGGATGGATTTCATGCACTTTACTGTCATCCACTATTTGCAGGCCTTGCAATAGCCAACAAAGCAAACCAGCATACTGTAACTGACTCCAGTCAACAGACTGACAGCAGTGATCTAAGCCAACAGAGATGTCCAAACATTTTTCAAAGGCAGCATCAGATATTACAGAGAACAGCAGTCCAGATGAGATATAACACTACTCTATTCTGATAATTCTGGAAACAGAGATAAGAAGACAAAACTTAACTCTGCAAACACATACTTGATGATTAGCCGCCTGATTTTTGCATTAGGTCCTGAATAAAAGCCAGCTTTCAAATTTAATCTTTAGGTCAAGTATAAGACTTTTCTGTGCACATTAATCCTTAATCCTTATTCATTAATCTTTCTATCATCTGTCCAGGAGCATGTCTGGATTTAGCTTCAGTTTCCTTACTCCCATCCAGTCCATTACTGACATCAGGCACGAATTCAGAACTGAAAGAGCTTTTCTTTTTGAGGAGAAAGAGAAATAGAATAACACCGGTATTCTAAAGGCACCAAAACTCTGGAACACTTATGTTAAACAGCACAAGGGACCAGATGGAAGCATTATGAACACCACAGAACAATGGCTTCAAGGCCTATCTGGCAAGACCTTTTGAAATAATTCCCTCAAGGGGGGTGGGGGGAACCTTCCCAGTACTGTTTCTCGGAGTCCAAATGTAAGGAAGCAGTTTTAAAGGCTGCCACTGTTGATGGCTTGGAAAGCTGAGAGGTCCAGACAACAAACAGAACATTCACATTTCTATCTCCCAGTGCAGATCCTTCATTAAGATGACCACAGGAGCATCTATTTTATAACAAAGTCTGAAGCAGAACTTAGTGAGATGTAGGTAATTGGGGTCACCCAAAAATATTGAGATGTACATAAACGTCATCCAAAAATCTCAAAAAATCATGTCCCATTGGAACTTTTTAAAACGTTAACACACTGAAGTGGACCAAGAATCTGCTCTGTATACCTCCTTCACTTTGGATTCTCAGAACTGGTTACTGAAAGGCCCCCAGCTGTGACTGCATCTCATCAGAATTCCTCAAGATGCATTCTGACTGGTAGGCATCTCTTTTTGCTTCTTTATTTATGTGCACTGACCAAACAGGAAATATCCCCAAGGACTGGAAGGCGATAGTTGTGCCTATTCACAAGGAAGGAACAAGAAGGGATCAATCTAATTACAGACAGATTAGTCTTTTGAATAGGCAAACTTTATGCTAGACACCTGAATCAGAAATTACAGGTACCAGCTGCAGAATGGGTGCAGTGGGGCTGCATTCTAGCCGCAGCCTTGTTCAACTTCTATATTAGCGATAAACTAAGCACATTAGAACCACTTGGAACTCCATGCCCCTGAAATTGCTGCATGGAGAACCCAGGTTTATTCTTTCTTATTCTTCGATTTGACACAGAAGAGCACTGAAAGCTATTATGTACTTCTGTGACCTTCTTAAGTTGATCATGAAATCAGAACTCAAAACAATGGTATTTTCCCAGAAGCCTAAACAGCACAAATGGATTGTGGGTGGAAATAGTATACAGGTCTGTTCCTTTAAATACTCGGGAATGACATTTTATGCTAGAGTCCTGGAAAGCTCACTGTGAATACAACAAGGAAACTGTGTCTAAATCCTTGTTGCCCATCAAGAGTTCCTTTTGAACCAGAGGAGGGGAGTACCTGTGGCCCTTAAAACTTTTTGAGGCCAAAACCGTGGCCCAGACTTGATATTCAGCCCAGATCAAGAAAAACCCGGGGCCTCACAAACTAAATTTCTCGGGCCACGCTCTCTCCTTCCAAAAGCATCCCCAACATTAGGCTTGAGACAGGGAGGCCTAGGACTGAATATTGAGCTTGGAAGTTACTAAGGTCCTACTGGCTGAAACTCATTTCCACTGAATTACCCCAAAATTGCCTTCTTTCTGCTGGCTATGATCAAGCCAAAAGGATTATTTATCGAAGGTTGGAGAACATAGAACTTTGAACAAAAATTGGCTCCTTAATACGGAGCTTTGCAATGCTCATTAGTAGGAATATGTGGAAATCTGCAAACTCTCTGAGCACCTTAACTTCCCCCAGTTTAAGGAAATAATCTTTCCAAGGCAGGCATAGTATCTTACTCCCAGCCCTTTCAAGTAGTAGATATAATAAAATCCCTGTATCTCAGTGTATACTGTATGCCTGTGTGATTCTGGAGAGGTTGTTAACTGTCCAGCACGTATTCCTCTAGTGCAATTTTTATAGATAGTCATGAATTTTATTTAGCATCTATCTTCCAGCAATTCTTGGGGAGAAGAGATGCATTTTATATTAAACTTCTTTTATAAGATACCAATCAAGACACAACAAGGAGCATAGGCAAATATTTTCTGGTTGCAACAAAAACACAGCAACAGTTGACTTCACTGAACTAATATCCTTACCTTTTAATTTATTCTTTATTACCATGCACTTTCCTGGGTGGATCGTGACACATTTACCTTGTTTTTCTGATCTGTTGTTTCAGATAATTGTCTACTCTTTGACCACGTATAAATAAATAAAACTGTAATAACACAGAATCTCAGTAACATTTAAAATAGAAGGCTAAGGTGGTAGAACTTCTGAACAGAAAATGACACACATTTATGAAAGAGATACTTTATTTCCCATACTTTACAAATTATATATGAATTTAAGATACTGTTTAAATCAGAATCCTAAAATTATAGAAGGTCATTTAAACATCAAAACCAACTGTTCTGCTCAACTGAAACATGTAAGGACTTTTTACAGAAGAATTTGATGACACGACTGAAGGAGAAAAGGGGCAAGATCCTGCAGCCGGTTAAGACAAGGTTCTTGAGAATTCTGGACCATTTCAGGACAACAAACGTCACGTCTGTACTAATACCTCATTTATGCTGCAAATGTTCCATAAGATCCTTAGCATACATAAATGCAATGTTTTATGTAAGACAATGTACAGATCGTTCCACTTTTCCACACAAAACTATTGATGTATTAATATGTACACATTTAAAATTGATATTGTACAAGACATTCATACATCTTATATTCCAGATAATTATCAACAGAAGAAATATATTTTCTGAATGTAACATGAGGTAGTAAGTTATCTTTACATTAGCAAAGCATTTGCTAAAACATTGCTAAGTGCCTTAATTGTGCTGAAGAGACAGATCTCTCGCCAGCACAAGACTTTCAAGCATGTTCCAGATGTGACTGAAACACCCACTGTCTAGGGAGAATCCTCATATTCTAATACAAAAAACAGTAACTAAGAACTGATAACCAGAACTGCATATGCTGTATGAAAATATATCTTGTTTCCTGACTTCTCTCCATTTTTATGTCGCCTTTCTATTAAGGTGATTTGAATAGAATTCCAAATCACCTTAATAGAAAAACCGACTGCTTGATTTCAGAGTCAAGAAGTGCCACTGCTATTATTTGTGTAACAGCTTCCAAATCTCTCAGTTGCAGCTTTATTTTAACACACAAAAACATTTGGTGGATAAAAATATTACCATTACCTTCTTAATTGTGCTAGCTTCTTGGAGTGGCTTGTTTAGTGGAAGCCAACAGGGCTAAGTTTGTGTACTAACACCAATCCTCTGCAAGTAACTGTCCCAGGCTAATTTCCTATACGCCTCTGCTTCAGCCAGGTGGTCCGATGCAGATAAGATGCCCCGCCCTACGATGATGATGTCTGAATTTCTTTTTCTGATAACTTCTTGTGGACTTAGGTACTTCTGCCCAAGGCTATCACCTGCAAGGAACAACACATATTTTTGCTGTTTTCAGCTGTTTTCATTTTAGTAAAATTTAAAATAATTACAGAAAATGCCGGAAAAGTTATTCCTTCTAGCAATGAATACATCCATCGTCATATTGCTCAAGTACAAGGGAAAGGCACACAGAAAAGAACAATTACTCTAAAGGATCTCTTCTCTCCTAAGGTAATAAAATGCCACAGAGGTTTAACGTAAGTATAAAATAATGCATAAGATGGCAAATAATAATAATAATAACCTCTATTTCTTAAAGTGGTGCTGATAACAAAAGTGTTTTGTACAAGCTGTGGTAAATGGTTCAACAGAAGTTCACCACCGGGAGAAAAATAAATTTCAAGCCAACAATTAGAAAATGAATGAAAAAATAACTGCAAATATCAAACATCCTTACAAAAATCTGTATGTAGCCACATTTTTAATATGTTCAGTTCTGGCTGAAGCTGAAAAAAGCGCACAGCATATGAGAATTTTGTTTACAAAAGTTACAACAAATTCCATTCAAGGAAAGAATAGAACATTTGGAAATTTTACTTTTCAAACATAACTTGACAAAAGAAACAGCTTCATAGCTTTCTCCCCTGCATACACTATCTATCGTATAAAAAAAAAGGATGTTTTGAAATTAACAGAGGAAAGAAAATACCGCTTGATAAGTACGTAAGTTAAAAGCACGAGAGTGGCAACGGAATAATCATCTGAAGATCTGCTTGCTACCCCAGATCATTCTCCGTAGTTCTTGAAAAAGCACAGCCAACAGATGGATGTCCAGTCTCTGCATGAACACATCCAGTACGGGGCTCTTTATCACCTTCCACGGTAACGGAGTCATTATCAGACTGCTCTTACTCTTAGGCAATTTCCCCAACTTTAAAGAAAAACAAAGCCACTCCAACAAAAGTAGACATACCCATAGCAAATAAGCTTTTAATATTTGCTTTTAATTAAAGAAAAAACATTTATATCATAAACATGTGCTCCACATATGAAACCTGTGTCACAGTGGTTGGTTCCCCAATTATGCTCTACTGTAAATAAGCTTACACACACAGATAGCCAAGCTAATTCTTATTCCAGTCAAGGCTACATATTTTACAATATTTTGTACTGTTAGAAATGCCCTATTTATTCTAGATAAGTCACTGCAATTAGAGTGCTCACCTCCAGCTTGCATCTGGACACCTGGAGTTAAGTGAAGAAATTCAGGTTTTTCAATAATTCTGGAGCCAGAAATAAATCCCAGGACAAAATCTGAGTGTTCTTCAGCCATTTTAACCTAGAGAAAATGCAGACACAAGAACTGTCACACAATCAAAGAGAGTATCTGTAGCTCAGGGTTGAAATGTGGAGTGCTTGGTGCTCTCTGAGCTTGGTGCTTGGCACGCTCTGCAAGAAAACAGCCAAGCTCAGAGAGCACCAAGGACTCCACAACTATCACACAATCAGGTAAATTTGCTTTGACGTACTGTAGAATGGAGGAATAAATACTAAGTAGTGGTGCTGTTATAAAAGCAAAGACACACAATCTTAAAAAAAATCAGAGCAGTATTATTATTGACCATATTGACCTGAATATTAACAGATGCCGATCCCTCTATGCACAAAGAGATATTATTTACCTCATAAAGGAAAGGGCATCTCAGTAACAAAACTGCACTAGCTCATAACCATCCTTCATCTCAGAATCCTTTCACGATCCCCTTCCATTCTTACCTACATGCCCCCAGGCTTCCCAGAATTATTCTGGTTTTCACTGTCCACCACTGCTCCTTCTCAAGCAAGGATTTCTCTACTGTACTGAAGTGAAGCTACACTTTCATTCTAAGCAACCTGCTGGAGAATGGGGGGAAAGGCTGGTGCTTTTAGGTACTTGATAGGATTTTATTCTTCAACTTTATTCAAATGAAAGCTCCAACTTACTACAGCTTTAGTATAGTCACCAGTGGCCAGTGACTCGTTGGAGCTCATCTCACCAATCAAGAGACACCCTCGCTGTAAAGGATGCCCTACTTCTTTCAGTCCCTTGATAACTCCAGGGCCAGGAACTGCATGGGCATTAACCATATCTGACCATGATGCTATTTTGAAAACACCACCTGAAAGAAAGAATGGACAAGTTAACAACTGAGCAAATATATGTTACTGAGAAAGCTGCAGAAATGGACCAAAAACCCTCTTTCACCTTTTTATTATTGTGGAAATATTCCCAAGGATCCAAATCAAAAATCCATGTCCCCAAACAGCCCAAACCACACTAGAAAGCTACAGAAGGGTGGTGGCCCTCCTCTGCTTCACCGTACTATTCCACCCTTTGCCATAACTGAGCAGCTGCTGCGTCCAAACTGGGGCATCAGCTCAGAGACTCAGAGATGGACCCCAGTTGGAAAGAACCTGTCTCTCCTGCTGCCTGGACCAAAATGGCCCTGGAGGATTGTGCCATGGGCTGGAGGGGACAGCTCGTGCCCTCTTCAGCCTAAAGCAGCCAAGAGACGCTGGGCTGATCTCAGCATCTAGGAGTCACTTGATTGCATCAACAGCAGAACGATCAGCGAAGAATGGCAGATTATATCCATGGCAAAAACCGTCAGGATAAGGAGGGAAACCCTGCTTTAAAAACAGCAGCTGGAGAACCATTTAAGTCTAACTCTGCTACGGGCTGCAGACCAGATGCAGGCAATGCCATGAAATCTTGGCACAAAAAAAGAGATGAGTGGGGTGTGCCTGTAACTGCCAGTGGGGAAAGGCTCAACGGTTAAGTATGTTTCAATTCTTGTATGAATCGAGAAGTCTGAGAAGTGCAAACTAGGTCAATTCATATTAAAATCTAAGTCAGCCAAGAGTTCTGAGAGCAAGTTCCAACAAATCTAGAGGCTGCTAAGTTAGGTGCTATTCGAACATGCCATTCTAGAATATCAAAGCACTTGTTTTGGTAGTAATGCACCTGCTAGCCTCAACATGAGTTTTGACAGTATTCAGAATAAAATTTGTTTTAAAAGAGGCTCAGGTGGTTTGAAAATAAAAAGCAAATTTGTGCTGAAATACACAGCAATGTTTGAAATTAAAAATACCCCAACAATTTAAATAGCCCTGCCAAGGTTATAGAGTAGCCAGGGAAGTCAAATTTACCTTTGTACTGATGCTTCACTGTATTTCCAATGTCCGCAAACTTTCGGTCTTCAAAAATCAAGAACTCGTGCTGAGCAGCAAGCACACTCAACTCTCCTACTACTTCTTGGGTAAAATCGTCCAGAATATCAATGTGAGTTTTCAAAATACAGATGGATGGTCCCAGAGTGTCAGCTAGCCGGAGCAATTCTTTGGAGTTGTTCACATCAGCAGAAAGGCACAAGTTAGACTGCTTTTTCTCCATGAGCCTGAGAAGTCGAGCAGCCAGAGGATGAGTGCCCGGCAGCTCAGCCCGAGCAGCGTAACTCATTTCTTTGCATACTCTTTTCAAAGGAGCCGTGCCATTTTGCTCAGATGGTTTGAAAATATTTTCTTGAACGAATTTCTCTACTCTTACCGCCACTTCGGAAGTAATCTTCTTCTGCTGTTCAAGGACTTTGAGAATTTGAGACAAGCTGCATACGGAGTGCAGCCGAATGCCATGTTTTTCCAACCTGGCTTTCCCTCCTTGTTCTCTGTCCAGCAGCACAACGGCATCAGTAACCTTCAGTCCTTCTTTCCAAAGGACCTCTGCCGTCTCCAGGACGCTTGAACCACTAGTGACGACATCCTCGATAATCAGGCATGTTTCTCCTGAATTAACTGTGCCCTCCACAAGGCGTTTGGTTCCTTTACGAGCAATAGAAAGGATCCTTTAGACTAATGAACATTTTAAAACCCATTTTGGCTCAAAACCAAAATATTACTGTCATTAATAAATATATATGAACAACACATCAATCATTCAAAAAATCATTCCATGGGCATGCATATTTATTAATCATGGACACATAATTTACATCAAAATTCTCTTTTATACCGAAAGAGAATAAACTATTATCAGCCACATCTCTACTGTCTTGAATATTTATCACTTATACACCTGTCATGAATATTTACTGCTTATATACCAATATGTAAAATTTAAATTAAACTTTATTCTGTTTACCATGATCTTTTGCTTCCTTTCTCCGTATAAGCATTGGAATCTTGTTGGTGGAGCAGATTATTGTAGCCAGTGGCAAAGCTGTGTATGGAACACCACACACAGAGTCATACTTGAGTGCAGCATCTTTGGCTGAACAGAAAAGGAGATCTGCTACCTGAAATAATTGTTTTAAAATGTATTTTATTAGCATACAATAGATCTACCAGAAAGTGAAAGCTTAAAAAGGAGTTTTCCAAATCCTATCACTAGAATCTGATTCCTTTTTTTACCCCATTTGGTGGAAAATGGCAATTATAGACAGACAGACATAGGTAGATTGAAATGTGTACGTTATCCTTCAAAACTTCATCTTCCCGGGGCAATGTAAATGTCTGGTCTTTGCTTCCAGACAGAGCAGTTGCAGGGAATGATCACTTATTCATCAACTTAAACAACTGGATAGTTCTTTTCAGACTGCATTGTATCCACTGTTTCTTCAGCATCATTTAAAACACAATGGAGACTAAAGAGGCAATCACTATTTTATCGAATGTTCAACAAATAATCATCTGAAACATGTCTCCTTTTATTTATTTATATGGGCAAAAATTATTCACCTGGCTTATATAATCTATATATAACTGATATAGTCTTGGCTAAGAGAAATGCTTACAGAGCAAGAAACAAAATTAGAGACTTCTCAGAGCAAACGGGCCTACCCAAGTCTGAAGGATCTAAAAATCCTAAGCACTTCTATGTGGTTGCCCAGACAACAATATGGGTATCTTCATGCAGTCATCCTACATCAATTTTACCTTAAATGACGTCTAATTAGGGCTACCAGACCGGGATGCAAATACCCGGACGATCACTAGACGGCGGCAAAGAGCTGAAGATTGCCACCTCTCTTTGCTCACCCAATGGTCATCCGGAATTTTGCAGCCCCGTGCTGGTAGGCTGAGTTTCATTATTTTTCAATGGAATCTTCAAAGCTATTTTGTTAGCCACTTTAAGCATCCGCTGCCGGTAGAAAGACGGGGTGCGCAACCCCCTGTCCTTTGTGGTACACACGTGAGCGGCTCTTCTGACCAGCAAAGGAATCAGGGCAGCAGAGACGCACCCCTGGGCTCCAGAGCGCGGGAGAACGGCACCCTCGGCAACAGCCCAGGAATTCCCGCGGCCGCTATTGGCTGGCAGGATTCCGCACGCCCCGCCCTCTTTTCTTTCATCCATCTTGGCCTCGCCCCCTTACAACGACCGCTTTACCGCTCACGCCGGTCAAGCCTCGCGGGCGAGGCGGGTACCTTGTTCAGCAGCGCCGGGTGCGACACGATGACGCGGAGGTCGATATAGACAGGGGAGACTAGGCCGCTCTTCAGGACGAACTCCCCGAAGCGCAGAGCTTGAACGCCGTACAGCTCAGACGCCAACGATTCCATCGCGCTCTCGCTTTCCTCGTGCCGCGCGCGAGAGAGGACGGCGCCTGCGCTGCGGACCTTGTCGCCGAACAATGACGAAGAACAGGGAAGGCTGTTCTAGAGCATCCTTGGCCTGGCATGCTGAAGTGGCACGTGACGTCGACCTGGGCAGAAGATTGCAGGCGAGCCCTCTGTCGGCGTGGAGGAGCCAGTTACGGGCATGCCTGGACGGAGACGCGTTGCCCAGCGGGGCTTCGTAAACCAGCCGCGGAATCAAAAGTGTCGCCCCACGTTTAGGTTCACAAATCATAGTTCTTCCCCGGGCACGCCAAGAAAGAGATCGGTGGCATTTGGAAGATGGGCATCATGGTCCATCAGGGAGGATGTTGGACTGGGACTGAAGAGACCTGGGTTCAATTTCCCCTGTCATTGTGTGCTCAGTGATGACTGGCCAATGTCTATCTCATGGCATGTGAGAATAAAAGTCAGGCATGCCTCCATGTATACTGCCTTGAGTGCATCTGTTTTGGTATTCTCTAGCTCAGTATTTCTCAGCGTTGGCAACTTGTGTGGACTTCAGCTCCCAGAATTCCCCAGCCAGCCCACACATCTTCAAGTTGCCAACGTTGAAAAATGCTGCTCTAACCAGCAATTTTAGATACCAGACTTTCCCAACATGGTATCCTCCAATGTCAATTTATTTTACAATGTATGTAGACTCTGTTCAACTGAAGCAGAAATAACAATTATCCTTATACTGAAAATACTCGGGGCTAACATGGGCAGCCACAACCAATTGAGGCCAAAGGTGCTCATAATTCCAAACTGATACAAAATGGGAGGGAAACAAATTTGGGAAGGCTAGTTTATATCATAAATTTACATGTGTATGGAAAATGCACATAATTTACTTCTAGTTCAAGGAAAAGTAGTTCTAGGCCTTGAAGACCTATGTTTCAAAAACATTGCCATCAATGCATCTTTCCTTCCGAGTGAACGTGATTGGGATTGTATTGCAAATCTGATTTGTGAGTTTGCACAAGATATTTTGAGCATATGTGTTTGCTGGGACTGAGCGGCAACACAGTCTTACACATTTCTACTTAAGATAGGCACACCTCATAATATCAGCCCCCTGGTTAAATTGTAATTGATAAAGTGTGTACACAAGTCTTAAGTCTTTTATGTACAGTCGATTAATCTACTGAAGATACAAGATTCTGGTACAAAGTCCAAATAAATGGGAAAGTCTGCCAGCTCAGAGCTTTTTCCCCCTCTAATCCCTGATTACAGTGTGCTTGTGAAGTCAGGGTCATGCTGTCTTGCCAGTTAATGCACTATAGAGCTGGGGTTTCATCAAGTACATCATAGGTAGAAAAAAGCTGACAGTGAGTCTTGATTCCCAGCTCCTTATTCAATACAGACCTAAACAAGCATCCTACCAGAATCAGTTCATTGGTTTGGGTTTGATTTTTTTCTCCTTCACGCAAGGGTATTTTACTTTTTTGTTGTTTATTCGTTTAGTCGCTTCCGACTCTTCGTGACTTCATGGATCAGCCCACGCCACAGCTTCCTGTCGATCGTCAACACCCCCAGCTCCCACAGGGACGAGTCCGTCACCTCTAGAACATCATCCATCCACCTTGCCCTTGGTCGGCCCCTCTTCCTTTTGCCCTCCACTCTCCCTAGCATCAGCATCTTCTCCAGGGTGTCCTGTCTTCTCATTATGTGGCCAAAGTATTTCAGTTTTGCCTTTAATATTCCCTCAAGTGAGCAGTCTGGCTTTATTTCCTGGAGGATGGACTGGTTTGATCTTCTGGCAGTCCAAGGCACTCTCAGAATTTTCCTCCAACACCACAGTTCCAAAGCATCGATCTTCCTTCTCTCAGCCTTCCTTATGGTCCAGCTCTCGCAGCCATATGTTACTACGGGGAACACCATTGCTTTAACTATGTGGGCCTTTGTTGTCAGTGTGATGTCTCTGCTCTTAACTATTTTATCGAGATTTGTCATTGCTCTTCTCCCAAGGATTAAGCGTCTTCTGATTTCCTGACTGCAGTCAGCATCCGCAGTAACCTTCGCACCTAGCAGTACAAAGTCTTTCACTGCTTCTACATTTTCTCCCTCTATTTGCCATAATCTTGGTTTTTTTGAGGTTTAGCTGCAAGCCAGCTTTTGCACTTTCTTCTTTCATCATCATAAGGCTCCTCAGTTCCTCTTCGCTTTCAGCCATCAAAGTGGTATCGTCTGCATATCTGAGATCGTTAATGTTTCTTCCAGAGATTTTAACTCCAGCCTTGGATTCCTCAAGCCCAGCGTGTCACATGATGTGTTCTGCGTACAAGTTGAATAGGTAGGGTGAGAGTATACAGCCCTGCCGTACTCCTTTCCCAATCTTAAACCAGTCCGTTGTTCCGTGGTCTGTTCTTACTGTTGCTACTTGGTCGTCATACAGATTCTTCAGGAGGCAGACAAGATGACTTGGTATCCCCATACCACTAAGAACTTGCCACAATTTGTTATGGTCCACACAGTCAAAGGCTTTAGAATAGTCAATAAAACAGAAATAGATGTTTTTCTGAAACTCCCTGGCTTTTTCCATTATCCATCAGATATTGGCAATTTGGTCCCTAGTTCCTCTGCCTTTTCTAAACTTGTATATCTGGCAATTCTCGCTCCATGAATTGCTGAAGTCTACCTTGCAGGATCTTGAGCATTACCTTACTGGCATGTGAAATGAGTGCCACTGTTTGATAGTTTGAACATTCTTTAGTGTTTCCCTTTTTTGGTATGGGGATATAAGTTGATGGCCATTCTGATGGCCATTCTTGTGCTTTCCAAATTTGCTGGCATATAGCATGCATTACCTTGACAGCATCATCATGCAAGATTTTGAACAGTTCAGCTGGGATGCCGTCATCTCCTGCTGCCTTGTTATTAGCAATGCTTCTTAAGGCCCATTCAACCTCACTCTTCAGAATGTCTGGCTCTAGCTCACTGACCACACCGTCAAGCTATCCCCGATATTGTTATCCTTCCTATACAGGTCTTCTGTATATTCTTGCCACCTCTTCTTGATCTCTTCTTCTTCTGTTAGGTCCTTGCCATCTTTGTTTTTGATCATGCCCACTTTTGCCTGGAATTTACCTCCAATGTTTCTAATTTTCTGGAAGAGGTCTCTTGTCCTTCCTATTCTATTGTCTTCTTCCACTTCCGCACATTGCTTGTTTAAAAATAATTCCTTATCTCTTCTGGCTAACCTCTGGAATTTTGCATTTAATTGGGCATATATTCCCCTATCACTGTTGCCTTTTGCTTTCCTTCTTTCTTGTGCTACTTCTAGTGTCTCAGCAGACAGCCATGTTGCCTTCTTGGTTTTCTCTTTCTTTGGGGTGTATTTTGTTGCCACCTCCTGAACAATGCTGTGAACTTCTGTCCATAGTTCTTCCGGGACCCTATCTACTAAGTCCAGTCCCTTAAATCTATTCTTCACCTCCACTGCATATTCCTGAGGAATATTAGTGAGCTCATATCTAGCTGATCTGTGGGTCTTCCCTAATCTCTTTAGTCTGATCCTAAATTGTGCAAGACGTTCGTGATCTGAACTACAGTCAGCTCCAGGTCTTGTTTTTACCGACTGTATAGATCTCCACCACCTTTGGCTGCAAAGGATGTAGTCAATCTGATTTCGGTGTTGTCCATCTGGTGAAGTCCACGTATAAAGCTGTCTCTTAGGCTGTTGGAAGAGAGTGTTTGTTATGCAGAGTGAGTTGTCTTGGCAAAATTCTATCAGCCTACGTCCTGCTTCGTTTTGTTCTCCCAGGCCGTGCTTACCTGTAATTCCAGGTGTCATTTGACTGCCCACCTTACCCTTCCAGTCCCCCGTGATGAAAATAGCATCTCTTTTAGGCGTGTTGTCCAGTAGGTGCTGCAGATCCTCATAGAACTGCTCTACTTCAGCTTCTTCAGCATCTGTGGTTGGGGCGTATATTTGGATCACTGTGATGTTAGATGGCTTGCCCTGAATTCAAATTGAGATCATTCTGTTGTTTTTTGGATTGTATCCAAGCACTGCTTTAGCCACTTTACTATTAATTATGAAGGCTACTCCATTTCTTCTGTGGTCCTCTTGTCCACATTAGTAGATCTGGTGGTCATCTGATGTGAAGTGGCCCATTCCAGTCCATTTCAGTTCACTGACGCCCAAAATGTCTATCTTTAATCTTGACATCTCACCAATAACCACATCCAATTTGCCCTGGCTCATAGATCTTACATTCCAGGTTCCAATGGTGTGTTGATCCTTAGAACATCGGATTCGCCGTTCACCACCAGCACCATCGGCCTCTAGCCGTCCTTTCAGCTTTGAGCTAGCTGCGTCATCACGTCTGGGGCTAGTTGAACTCCTCCTCTGTTCCTCCCCAGTAGCATTTTGACCATCTTCCGACCTGGGGGTCTCATCTTCCGATGGTATACCGACATACCTCTGGTTGTACTGATCCATTTAGTTTTCACGGCAAGAATACTGGGGTGGGTTGCCATTACCTTCCCCAGGGATCGCATTTAGTCTGACCTCTCTGTCATGACCTTCCCGTCTTGGGTGGCCCTTCACGGTTTAGCTCATGGCATCATTGAGGTGCTCAAGCTCCAGCACCACGACAAGGTAACGATCCTTTGCTGAAGATTTTACTTTTTAGCCAAGTATTTTTATTTGCAAGTCTGGAACATTTTCTTTTTTCAGTCAAAGGTTACATTAAATGTATAGCTTTGCACTGTAATATATATATATATAAAACAAATATTATAATATAGCAGTCTTGGTAGTATTAAACATAGTGCTTTTAGGAAAGTGCTGCGGGGCGGCTATTCCATTTACATTACACTGGAGAATCTGTTATTTATTAGATTTATATGGCCGTGTATCTTGTAGAACACAACTCTGGGTGGCTAAGAACAAAGATAAAGCTATCTCCTTCAAGGCCTGCACAACCTCCCATTCCCGCAAAGAGGCATTGACCACCTCTTGGGCCGAACCACGTGACACCTCTGGGGAGGCCTTGACCATCCAGAAGAGGCATGAGTCCAAGGCACAGGTGGCTGTCCTAACAGGAATCACACTGAGATGAGGAGTAGGTCTCTAGTGTTTATTACTGCTACATAAGACAGAAAATCCTAACAAACTGAAGAAGCGTGGGAAAACCCAGACAGATAAACCCCAAAAGTTAAGGCGGGTCTGATCTGTGTCTCTTTGGCTGCTTAATTCCTCAGTACTACGCGTTTCCCCCCCTGGATAGAGGCCCCTTTCTGCTCACCATCAGTACTCATGACAGTGTCTGAGCTCAGCCACAAGGACCCTGTTCACTTGCTCAGGATTGACTGGCTCAAATTCCTTCCAGCTCAGATGTGTCTTGGTCCCTTCCGAAGGACCTGCCCAGCCGGCATCCACCTCCAAGTGAAGTCAAGCTACCGCCTGCCTACCCGAGAATATTCTTCACAGCAGCCCTGCAGGGGTCCTCCTTCCCCAGGAGGGACCTGGTCACTTGAACCAGGGCTGCTGGCCAGCTATCTGCAGATGCGATAAGTGCAGAGAAGTAAGATCATTTTGCCTGTCTTACCACTACAAGGTATGTCTTAATAAAGGCTCTTACCCATGCATGGTCAACTTTGCTCTTTGTAAACCAAGGATCTACAGAATCTGCGAATACAGAGTCCATGCCTGCTGGGTTTCTTCATATGGGATTTTTATATGTGTATATAAAGGATCACTCTGTGATGCAAGCTCAGTCTGCCCTAAGAAATAGGTTATAGCGGAGTCATTCTTAATGGCTCAGTGGGATTTGGGTTGTGAAAGTAGTTTTTCTGCTTGCACCTTCTTTTACACTAAAAACATCTCTGGCCTCACATACTGATGTTTAAAAGTAATCAGCTTAGTCTACATAATGTTCCTCTTTCTTTAACTGGAAGCAGGTTGTCTCAACTCCTTGTAATATACTGTGAATGTCAATTATTACAGTTTTGTTTGCCCAAATATGGTAGAGCTATAACTTCCCAACTCTTATACTGCAAAGTTTATTTTACTCTAGACCATGAAATTGCAGAAATCAGAAGAAGCCTCAGGAGAGGGGTTGGATATGTCAGATATTGGTATTTTAACAGTGGGAGTTTTGCATCTCCTAAATCGATGGCAACTAACAACAACAACAACATTTGTAACACGCTGTTTTGAAATAACTTTGTTGTGCGTAATTCTGTATTCTTTGCAGTAGGCAAGTAATTATGAGACAAAGTTTGGGACAGTTACGCAGTTGTCTATTCCTCTTTTGGCAGCAAAGAATAAAGGGGTATTAAACTAACGTGCTGGAATTTGGAACAGTACAATGGAAGGTGCTTATGCAATCAGTATGCTAGCTGACTAGTGTTATACGTGTTTACTTAGAAATAATTCCTAGTACATTGAACAGGCTTTACTTCTAAGGAAGTGCAGGCAGGAGAGCAGCCTCTCTTGCTCTATAGTGAGATGCGCTAGTGACTCCAAATGTTTTGCTCTGTGTAGACCACGCCATCATTTAAAGCTTTTGATGACCAGTACCTGAGGCAGGGGTGAGTAGCACAGCACTTAAGTCCACCTTTGACTCATGTGACACACTCTTCTGGTGTCTGGAGGACCCCGGCATTAAATAAACATTTTAAAGAAATAAGGTCAAAGCCTTCAGATTTTGAGAATACAAAATAGTGCAAGATGTGGCAATCATGAGATTTTGGGCATTTTTATTTACTGCTGTCAATGTCATGGACACCTGCAGTCTCTTTGCAGACCATTAGTGGGTGCTGGATTGCTACTTGAGAACCATCGATATAGGCCAAAATAAAAACTTCTACTGACTGAAAGTATTATATATGGCTTAATCAATTTTATCAGAACAATTAATTATATATTCTAAAACAATCCAGTGCTAAATCTTTTATATATTGCATTTATAAGGAAGGTAGTAGCCTAAAACGTAATTTTTTATCCATAGAGAACATACGTTGCCAAAGAATAAGAACATTACAACATTACCTATGAAGAGGTATAAATAAAACATTTACAAAATGTTTCTTTACAAAACACATATGCATACAAAATGAAATTAACAATAAAGTAATACCACTTAAGGCAGACCAGCAAAAGACTGAAATTTGTTTAAGGCTGTGAAATAAGTTCGCACCTTGACCTTCAAAAGGATGGAAATAGGGATTATTTAGTCTGATTCCCTGCTATGCGTGGAAATCCTGTAATGACAGCATCCCAGATGTATAGTTATCTACCCTCTGCTTAAATGTCTCCAGCAAAAGAACCACTACTATCTCGCCTTTAATAATATAGTTCTCACTATTGCTGTGACCTTACACAACAGCTGCAAGTATATTAATAGCATAATCCTATCTCTCTCTCTTTATGAACAAGCCCCACTGAGTTCAATGACACATACACCTGAGTGTTTGTAGGACTGTAGCCAAACTGTTTATCCAAAGTAAACCCTCTGAATTCATTGGGGCTTACTTCTGGGCAAATGTGCAATGAGGTGTATCCTGTGATGGTCTTTACATGACAATATATTTCTATTCTGGAGTCATGTGGGGCAAAAGCAGAATAATTTGTTAGCAAAATAAAAAGATCTGATTAAAGCACTAGCACATAAAAATAGAATGTAAAATATGTCTTAAGTGGAACAAAAGTTTGTATTTGCTAGTTTTGAAGTATAAATAAGCCAACTAATCCTGACATTATGTTAACAATCATTAATATAATGATTTTAGAATGATTATTTAGGAAAAAAGGGATGGGTCTGATATTATTCTCCTAAGAAAGCACCGTCATCTGATGGGTCATAGATGCTCAGAATGAATAGGAAAGAAAACAAATGTCCATGGAATGGCACTTTCAGAATTTTTTGAGAATCTGATTGTGTACAGCGGTTCTGAGCTACAAGCTAAAGAACCCAAATCATTGCTAGTCGTACTTGATTACATGCAATCAGTGATTCTTTAAGATGGAACATGCAGCTGTGTCAGGCACATCCATTGAACAAAGGCGGAACAATACTTCAGTTTGCAGCCAGTCTTGAACTACTTTGCTAACACTGTCTCACAAAACAAAGTTTTCATATTTTGACAGATAGCTTAAATAATTTCTCAGCCTCTTTTGTGTTATTTGTGTAGCATCTGATTGCTCTTGATGCAAAAAAGAGGTATTTGGACTATAGAGGTTTTACATCCACATTACAGAGCCCTTTAAAGTAACAGTTGCTTTAATGTCTGAAGAAACACTGTCAGATCTGTTTCACACTTCATGCTTAGTCTATGGAGCACCAGTAATAATATTGCCAGGGTTTATCTTGGTATTCTGCTTGCAGTGGAGATTCAGCAATCATTCATAGTAAATTACGCTGTACCAAAGTTATTTGCTGGGACACACTGTATTTCTTTAGGATCACACATTAGGGACCAAAATCAGGAGCATTTATGAATGTTTGATTGATATATATGTAGAGTAACAGAACTGGAGATCCAGGAAGGCAATTATGAGGCTAATGGCTACCACAGCTTGAAGAAAGGGGTTATTTGATAAGTTACATCCATAAATAATTGTGATGCTTTTGTTATATTGGTTCCAGTCTAGCTAAAATTAACCCTAATGTGCCACTTTATTTTAAATATGCTTACTTTGAAGCACATGGCATTATTTTCAGCAAGACTTACTCATTGGTAAATATATATAGCAGTGCAGCTTAGATCTCAATGAAAGCAATGGGTGAGATTTCAGGGTCCAGCTTCAGCTGAATCTTGGCCTTTGTTTTTACCTGAGCCCACATGCCACACCTTTAGATGATGGTCAGTGCCTTTTAGAAATAGTTGCTAAAGGCAACAAGGAATTGATCTTATCTCACATTCCATCTGATGACATCATTGCACCATATGATGGTTGCTTTGATATTAGGTATAGCAAGTTTCTGGAGAAAAATCGGTAATGGAACAATGACCATCTTGTATTTAAAGGAAAAGGACTTTGCCTTCTTTTTCTATAAAAGGCACTCTACGTAGTTAATCCATACTTAATAGTCAAAAACCCTAAAATCAATTCATTTTCTGTACTGATTGTTCTTTTCTCTACTGATTATTACTTATCTAGTGAGGCAAGAAACAAAAACATTTACAGTGCTTGTTTGGACAAGTGTGATAGAAAAGGGGGGAAATAATAGGGAAATAGCCCTGTTAATTTGATTTAGAGTCATTATTAAACCTGACATGAGCCTTACAAAACTGCAGTGTCTATTAATCATAGAGAGCGTGCACCAGGTAGAGTAAGATGCAAGAGAGGGAATCTCCAAGGAGCACTGGAAATATCTTTGTAGCAGAGGCTATAGTATCTCCCATATTGGGCCAGTTCAGACAAGATGACCTGTGTGCCTGCAGGTTTAATCCTTGTTATTTCCCTTCCCCTCATTTGGTGAATGTTTTCTTGTTTCTTAAGGCATATTGTTTCATAATGTCTGAGAAAGATTGGTATAAGCTTCCTACAAAATAAAATAGATAATATCAACCAGGATCTTGGTCCAAGAAGTCTTAGTTAATAGACGAAGATTCTACTATCTGAAACAGATTATAGGGTCTTTGTTGGAATCTGTAACAGGAGGGTTCCTTCGTTAAGCAGGAGGCTTTGGACCTATTGAAGATTTTCCACCAGAAGAATAGGGGAGAAAATATTCCACCATTTCCTCCCAATTCCAGCAGTTCCGTATCTTCCCTGAAAAAAAAAAACCTGTACCAATCGAAGCGGGAAAAAAAACTGTTTCAGAAGATTCAGGAAACCCCTGGAAGAGTGAAGAAACAGTACTAGGAGCTTTGCCCTGGACCAAGTGTGGAATCAGCAAGAGTAACTCCTTTCTATAGCAGGCGTCTTCTAGAGGGAACTTTGCTCAGTGATGTTCCTGCTGGTAGAATAAAAATTTAATCCAACCCATTAAACCTAGCATGCTACAGATTTTAAATTCTTCCTATTTTGGTATTCTTGATCCCAGACCCAATCCTTTTAAGGCAGAAGAGATATAGATGCTTAATCTATCCAGGAAAATTTTCCCCCGTGGAAAGGAACAAGGAGAAAAGCGGCAATGCTTACAGCATAAAAGAAATCTGATACTCGCTCTGTATTATAGTTATCTTTGCCCCGCTTTTTCTTTTTGGAATTGAATTTACTTGTCTTCTACACATTCTTGTCATAATATTCATTAGAAAATTGCAAAAAATGTTGCCGCCAGATTTTTTCTAACTTTCAGCTGTACGAGAGCACTCTGCCTTGTGGCTCTGAGAGAAAAGCCCTTGGTACCACTGACAGAATACAAAGTTACCAAATGTCAGCTTATCACAGTGTACATGTAATCATTTGGTAACCTAGTTATCTGTATTGTCCTGCCAAGGGATGAAAACATTTATCATTCCCTGCATTTCCCCAGTATGATGAGATTTACTTTTATCTTTTGGCAAAACAATACATTTGGCCTTGAAAGTGTTGTACTGGGAGCTTTTTACGTCACAAGTGGTGAAAGGATATCCCCAAATCATTGGCATCTTGCGATCCAACAACAGGAGCCGATTATCCCTGCAAGTAAGAAGTAGCAACCATCGTATCTGCTGATAATTACTAAATAAATCAGCATTCCCCAAGGCATATAGGACATTAATTGTTGGGGAAGTGGGAAAAGGAGAAAAACAGATGGAAGTTTTGGCTGATTTGGCTTCTAAAGGATTTAGATACAGCAATGTCATGAATAATTCATCATCTGTACTCAAATACTCTTGGGGTGTTCAATGTTGGAACAGTCTTACGATGACAGTGAAAGAATACTTCAACTTGGAACTATTATTCCAAAGCCACTTAATTTGAAATGGTTGTTAAAGGGCTGTTACATTATTGGGTATTCAGCTAATCAGAATGTTATATTGCAATGACTTAATGTTGAGTTACTTCATACTATGCTTTGGGACTAAATGAAAAAAAAACACATTTGAGAGAAGGAGCTAAGGAGATAACTGCATACAATCATAGTAAACTATCAGCCTTATGTACTAAGACCAATTTCAGAACCATAAGCATAAAGATGGACCTACTATATTTACCACACTTTGGCCAACTTTGGATTGATTTCACAACTGAGCAACTTTTATAAGTGAAAGGGAAGTAAGATCCTTTTCATGTTGCAGACTATATGAGGATTCAACAAACATCCTTCAATAGAAAAAGTCTTTGACATCTAGTTTACAGATACAGCAATTATTTTAACATAGCTTTTTCTCAACAAAAGATTTCTGTACAAGAGCTATAAAAATTTAATAAAAAATTGTCTTGTGCTTTCATCTAAATGTTTTTGTTGTTGTCTCAATGACTTTACATCTTAGCAGTAGCTCATTGCTATTTTATAGTATGTTAATCTTGAACAAAAGAATGTGTAGCATCCCAAGAGGACTTATTGGTAAAGGTCTGCTATAATCTTGATCAACACAACACATCTATCACTTCATTGGCAAAACTGTTACTGTGAATCCCAAGAACAGCAATTTAACTACAAGGTTAATTTTAGTTGCAGATGAATGAAATCTGCCTTGTAGGACAGCTCTGAGCCTTAATTAACACTTCAAGGATAACAATTTTCACAGAAACCACGATTTATCCAGTCCAGTTTGTTTAAGAAATGCTGACCGTAGATAGTCACCTAGTTTTATTTCTTCAGTTTTGATTGATTTTCAGATACATCATTTAACTATTCATATAATCAGCAAAACTGTCTAAATCTTTCAGATGGTTGAAAGATCTTCAAATCTTTCAGAAATACAATAACTGTATTTTGGTTCCCATTCTCAACTGATGCCCTTTTAAGCATCCATCTGTATTTAACATGACCATGTAATTACAACAAGCCACCCAAGAGGTTGCACAGGCAACCTTAGGAAGCATCTAATTCTAACTAGTTAGATAATGTTAACTCCTGAAACAGTACACATACTTTCCTCAACATCACATCAAATGTAATACTCTGTACAGAGGAAGATTTCCATTTCCCCCTGCTGTAGTGCTCCATTATCATCAAAATAGTTGTGTTGAGTTACGTTCCTGGGTTCATTCTGCTCATAATGAAACTCTTAACATTGGGAATTGGGCGCACATCAAATTGGTGTTTGCGGCGTTCGATGAAGCTAGCCAGGCGTGAGGTATCCAGAGGTATTTTGGAATAGCTGCCGTTATGAAACTGCAGCCATGGGTGCTGCAAGCAAGTGGCTGCAGTAGGTCTCCTTCTGAAGTCTTCCTGAAGGATTACATTGATGAAATCTTTGGCAGCATGGCTGACATCACAAAAGTACTCACTGGGAAAGCTGAAATCTACTCGGCACACATTGATGCATGTTTCCTCTCTGCTTTCATCCAGGAAGGGAGAAACACCACTCAACATGACATAGGTGAGCACTCCCAGACTCCAGATATCTGTGCCCAGTGACACTGGAGCACCTTGGAGAACTTCTGGAGCAGCAAATTCAGGGTTTCCAAGGAGATGATGAACATGGTAATGGCCTGTGATTTGAACAGCATCTTCAAGGTCAATTAACTTGACACGTGGCACTGGAATCCGTAAATCAATCAGCAAATTTTCTGGCTGTGGAAATTTAGAATTAAATCAAATTTTAAAAGCTGTATTGTCCATTTCTGTTGTGATAAAAACAGGTTTCAGCTAATACTGGTACAGCTTTGGACGACAATCTGCTTTTTTCAGGAGAAAAATATCTAATATACTAAAAGAAACATGTCTATATGCTGGGGTTACTTCTCAAACATCTTTTTTATGGAAAGTAAACCCACATAAGTATTGTCTGGTAGGTTTGTGGTCCAAATCACTCCCATTACATTCAGGGGGGGCATCTAGCATAAATCTGCATGCTACTGAAACGTGTTTTATTAGACTACACTGCCAACCCATTTGTCATAGCAATTAAAAGTCACAAAGTACAGTGCAAAATGTAAAATTTTAGTATGTTTAAATGGTTATCAACTGAGATGAATGTGATGGGTGTTGAGACAGTTAAAAGCTTGCCTATATTAGGAATATTTATTTAAAGCAAACATAATATAGAAAGACAATAAGAGACTGGCAGATGGGAAATACTCAACAGGTTGTAAATATAGCAAGTATCTTAATGTAAAAAGCTTTCAGTTAAGTTCATTGTACAGAATGGCTCAAGCTCATGCAGACACTAAGTTCATTTCAAATGGTTAAAGATGCAAAGCAACCTTCCATATTTTGGTCTGCTATGAACATAAATAAGCAGAATTGGATACATAAGACTGTATCGGCACAACATTGTCGTCCCCTTTCCTTACCTTTATATCCAGATGAGCCACTCGACAATTGTGAAGGTATTGTAAAGCTTCCATCGTATCTCTTATATAAAAAGCTATTTTTTCCTCCATGAGTTCATCATGATTCATAAGATAATCTAAGAGACGGCCATCATCCATCCTAAAATCCAAAATAATCCATTACAAAAAGAAGTCTCATGTAATCTAAGGTATGCTAGTAGCAGGATGTATCTCTGAATAGAACGGAATTTTTAAAAAGGAAAAAGGTGAACAACTTAAAAAGTGTACTAATGTCTCACTTGTGATATTATATTTTCATAAATAAGATTAAATATAATTAACTCTGTAGTTAGATCATGCCATTTCATAGCAACTTAAAATGCATCTTCTAAACCACACAGATACAAAATGCATCTTCTAAACCACACAATATGACAAAAATGACAATTTTGTGTCATTCTCCTCCTACAGGGAAATTAAATAGCTTTCATGAAAATAGCAAGATGTACAGTATGATTGAATAGATAAATACATTACTTGTTTTAAGAAATAAGAAGCTTAGCTTCCAAAGGACTTACAGTTCTAAAACTAAGATGTAGGAAGAAGGTGACTCATAAGTATCATGAATGGTGATATACTGAGGATGCTGCAGGTGTTGCAACATGGCTGCTTCATGCGCTGCCTGCTCCTTCTTTTTCATTTTTTTATTGACAAACTTCACTGCAACATCCTTCCTTGTGGCTTTGTGAATACATTTCTTTACAACAGCAAATCGGCCCCTGGAAAATTAAGTTCATTAAGATAACTTGTGAATAAATAATGAATCCATTTTAGCTCAATATCAATAAATTTTAAGGGCTTTTTAAACTCTTTGAGTTATTGACTTTATAAGTAATTTATTGTCTTCTGTCCTGGCAATGTATTCCTTTGGGAAAAGCAGAACTAATACAAGTATATTCATTTTTTCAATGAATCTATTATAAGAGATTCTAGCTGTGAATTAGCTAGCCTTGTCTCAGAGAACTCCCTCATCTTCCCAAAATCAGACTGTAGTGTAAAGTTAACAGTCTGGGCTGTCTCCGTATGCATATGCTCAGAGATGTATACCATGGACAACGTACCCCAAGGGTACCCAAGCCCCTATCATAAACCCCAGGACACCTTTGCACACTGCACCCTAACCACATCCCGTAGCCAGGAGAGAAGGCGAAATACATCATCTCTACTGATGTGTATGCCAGTCCCAAATCATGCACATAGTTTGCTCACTGGAAAGGGCAAATAATTCTCTATTTACATGGCAGCAGTTTCCCTTGTCCCAAGCATCCTGTGCCCAGATTTAGTCAGCACCATTTTCTTTTGAAAGCCTTTTGTTTATCTGCTTCTTTCTGTATCTCCAGGTGGTCATTTCTCTGCAAGGCTCTAGCTCTACAGGTTTCTAACAGGAGCACGGAGCCTGCATTTACACATCATGCTAGGCCATCCTATGTTTTCCTTCACTAAGCCAACCAGTGTAGTTTGTAAACGCTGGTTTATGGCGTACAGCAATGTATAAAACGACCCACTTGTGACTTAGTCACATAACTAAGTTTTAAAAAATATGGCCTATTTTAATGTGTCAACCCAGGCCCGGCGCATGCATGCATGCATGCATGCATACGGTATATATACTTACATATGCAGGACAGAATGGCTTCTTGTTGCAAATAATAGCATGTACAGTAGTGATGGGGCTTAGTAAGAGAAGGTAGAAGGGAAGAATGAATCCTGGTGAATGTAGGTCATCACGCTGGGAACTAGATCCAAGCCCAAATAGGTGTTTAAGCATTTTAATAAATGAGTTGTGAGATGGAAAGAGGATACGTGTGTGTGTACAGTGTTATGCAGTGCCGTGCTTCAGATACAGCTGGGAGCACATGGAAGTGTGAATGCAGCGTCTGTCTATGACTCCTTAAAGCAGCTGTGGCTCTTTCATAGACGGTGTGGTTGGTACAGAGAGACTTCCATTGCAGTGATAATACGATAAAAATGTGTAATTATACATTCTCTACTTATATTTGGCTTTTGTGAAATTACTTCCTTACCGTCCAATTTCATTCAACTCTGTATAGGCAAAGTCAAAATTCTCTTTCCAAGTAATGGTGGCACCATCCGCTGCAGAGTCTGTGAAACCAGATGGGTCAGGAAACAGAATTGTAAAATAAATATAGTCACTGTTACGTAGTTATTTTAAATATGAGTGCTTTAGCAGCAGCAGCAGCAGCAGCAGCAGCAGCCATAACAAACTGCAATGATGTCCCAGTGATGGCAGGTGAGTGATGATTTCATCGTGCAAACACTAGCATCACTCCAATGTTGTCCATCAAGAATGCCTTTGTGTCTTAGCAAGGCTGAAGAAGATCACAAGGGCCTGAGAGAAGACTTCTAAAATTTCTATGATCAAATCTGTCCTTCTAACCTGGACAGTCAGAGAATGCCTTTTCAGGGTCCCCGTCTATCGGGAGGTGCAACAGGAGTGGGCCCAAAGGAGGGGTGCTCTCTCTGAGGGTGAAAACAGGCCGCACTCTTAGGGCCTTCCAGAAAGCTGGAAAGACTTGATTTTTCGGGAGCCATCAATACAAATTTTTGTTTTAGTTTAGTTTTTATTATAATTATATGCTGCTTATATTTGTTATTACTGCATTAATACTATTACTGTAATTAATTATATAATTCGTAAACCACCTACAGGCCACTTGGATTGAGGTGGTATATTCATAAATAAACAAAGTGGACTTCAGCGATGACTTTGTCTCAGCTTTAGACCAGGGTTTTGTTACGAAGTTTTCCTTTCCGTAACTGCAAGTTGCTATATCAAGAAATACATACCTAGGATGGGATGGAATGCTTCATAGTGATTAAAATTAACATTAATATGGACGGAGAGTATCCAAGCAATTACTGTGTTTCTATGAGATCAGTAAATAACTGCTTTATTAAATGAAACTGAACACAGATACCATGTTACAGTAGAGTGCATTGTGCTGCTTCAAACCGTAGATCCTTATTTTGACTGGCAACAGTTCTTGATTAGGGGGAGAGAACTAGCACTGGCACACGATACTTTGCTCCCCGAGCCAAATCTATCAGTGGTGCCGTCTGCCACCAAAGTCAAGTTATCTGGACATCTGAGGTTAAAAACAACAACAAACCCTCTCCAGAAGTACCTGTATGCAAAATAAGGAACAGCTCCTCACAATGCTAACCATCTATTGCCTCAGGTGGCTGATTCACTCTGCCTGATGGTGAAACCAGCCCTCCGGAAATCTTTGCAAATGAAAATGTCAGATAGGAAGCTCAAGAGGAGTGCAGATTGCCTGTGATCTAACTGAAGTATTGCTTCAAGTTAGGTCATTGAAGCAAGCTGATTCAAAGCAGTGCCTCCCTTTGAAAAAGCAAATTGCTCCACTTTGACATTTCAATCCAAAGGGGGCCGATTCATGACAATCCACTCTTTCAGTCTGGAGAAAAGTCTGTACATGAACAGGCAATGGCCACTTTGACCCGGGATGTTCTCTTTGGAGGGAGCGTCAATCAAAGTTTTGTCAAATCAAAGCACCGTTTTGAAATGCTTCAATTATTCACAGGGTGGCTTCAAGCAAAGTAAGTATTATAGCTGTCAGAATCCATGATCAAATGACTGATGAATTGTTTGGCCATGTTCATCTGCTGTGTTGAGTCAATGTGTGTCAGGAACCAGTGGGGAGAGGGAACATCAAGGAGAGTGAAAGTATGCTGTTTGGGCTAATTGGGAAAGTCAAGGTCGTACCATCAGAGGACATCTGCTCTTGGCATGCCTGACAGTTGGAACTAGGCAGGAAGAGTAGGGGAGGGGGAAGTGGGGTAATTGCTTGCTTTTAATTAGGAAGTTGAGGTGGGAATCTTCAATCGCAGCTTTTTCTCCTGATCTGTACACATTTGTCAATAAATCTGAAATCTGCATATTTTACCTGTGCATCAGTCAGACCGTTATTCGGATTAAAAATGTCAGATTCTTACAATAGCCCTGTACTGCACTCCTCTCAAAAGATCAACTGCACCAAAATAAAGTGATGTAAACAGAGTAAGACTTTACTACATGAAGTGCAGATATTTTTTCTCCAGTTTTTCATTAGCAGGCTACAAATTATTAACCATGTGAAGTGTGAACTCCCAGAAAATTTTTATTCTTGACAAAGGGACTCCAACCTAGAAATCTGAGGAGTTACATTAGTGGACTTTTCTATTCTGGAAATCAGCATCCTCCCCTTTGTGAACCAAGTGCTCACCATATTCTGGGAGTTTCACAAACTCAGAGGCCTCACTAGGTAAACTAATTCCCCAGGGATTGCTGGCGCTGACCCGGAACTGATACTGACAGCCAGGCGTGAGGTCTTCAATTACGAGGTAGGTGTCCAAAGTTGAGGCAACAGACTGCTGCCAGACCTGGGAGCCTGTGTTGTATGGAGAAAGAGAAGAGGAGAGGAGAGAAAATAACCAGCATTTACATCTAACTACACATTTCCTCCTTGGTGACACACTGGACTAGCCTTCAATCACAGTAGGTTAGAAAGAAAGCATTCCAGCTAAAATTCTCCTACAAGATGATCTAAGCAAGAGTAGTGGCATTTTCATCTCGCTCTTGGGCCTGATTTCTGTAGGCCCTAAAATTTAACTGATTTAGCCTAGATCAGGCTTTTAAAACTGTATTTTATAGAATTCTAGGGTTCTGTTAGAAGTTGATTGGGTTCTGTGAAAGGCTAAAGGCAAAAAGCAACAGCAGCAGCAGCAACAACAAACTCTCAAAGGCAGCTAATTTTCTATCAGATAACTTTTTTTGCCTCTTGATCAGGGGTTTCAGGATTTTTTTTTAAAACTGACCTGAAAAAGTTTGAAACCCCTGATTAAACAGAAGAAGTGGTATTTCCAGTCTTTTGTTAGTGGCATGTCTAAGGGTAGATTGCAGGAACATAACTAGAGTATTAAAACCTTGAGAGTCCCCCATTTGTTGCCATAGTAGTCTTAATTTTCCCACCTCCTTCATTCTCCTTCTGAAGAAACAAGATGCTGAGTTCTTTTGGAGCTCTGCTCTTCAGTATACCTAAGCTCCTTTTAAAGTTAGATAGGTAACAAATGTTCCAGTGCCTTTGCTTGGTCAAGAAAGGGAGTAGGAGAGCCCTAGGGAAGAAGAGAGGGAGGGATCGGGCCAAGAAGGGGAAGAGAAACTGCCCAGGCATCTGTGGAGCATCTGGCTCTTGTGTCCCTGGCAGCATGACACACTGATAATATTACTATGGAAAGAATGGCCATTTGGGAACCACATCTACCATTTTAGCGAATGAAGCATGGAAGAAGACAGCGCTCCAGCAATCTGGATAATATACTAACAGAAACAGGAATTAACTTGCACTTGGGGACATATGGATGGAAGAGCAGGGAAGGCAGGAACTGAGAAGAGAGGGTGTGGTGATTCTGTGGTGAAGGGAGACATGAAGCCAACTGAGATCCATCTGCTAAATTATACTAGTGGGACTACTATAATTTCATCTCTGGTTTTGCTGTGACCCTTCTAGTAAACTGACAATATTTTAGTATAGCAAGCTGAAGAGTGATAGGAATGATATTAGGCAACTCAGCTCTAACAATGCTTGCCATTTATTGAGACTTATCAGGTATTTTCTAGTTACAAAGGACTTTTCTGTACTTTTGACGTATGGTGCACACATGCCATAAATTGGAAGTACAACGAAATGGAAAGTAGGTGAAAGAAACTCAAGAATGCAGTGTGGCTGTTCCTTAAATAAAGGGGCCACAGTAAGGTAGCAGTTCTCCAGTTACTAAATTGTAAGATCTAGAGGTACAAAGACCTGTTTTGTGTAGTAGAAGAGCCCACCCCCCATCTCTTCCCACAGTTATAGTCAATGGATTGAAATCAAGCACTCAGCCCTAGACTTTGTCAGCTTGAAGACCAATGGGATAGTGAACGTCTGGGGAAGCTCACCTGACGTTTTTGCACACCTGCAAGGGGGAAATTAGAACTGCTGGAAATAAGTATGCTAGATTTAATCCAGGTGCTTGACTTCTCAGCAGGATCAGAGACCTCTGACATTAGTGTGGCTTCCTTGCAGTGCCGAGCCTTTCACAGCGAGCACTGAGAGGCCACTGCTCACTTCCAGCGTTTGTGGTCCTGCTACTGTTTTTTTCTGGGCTATGCTTCCATTAGGGAAGTGAGAACAAACAACAGGAGAGGGGAGGATGAGCACTCAGTGCTACCACCTACTCTCTTTAGTTGCCTTCTTGCCCTCTTGAGACAGATGCCAAAACCTCTTGCCAAAGCCACCTTAAAACCTGGAGTGAGTACTGTTCACCATTCCCCTTTGCCTGCTGTGAGATACCACTTGTCCTGCTTGCAGCCATAGCAGAAAGGAAGAATGGCAGAGTAAAATCTAGTAGTACAGCAACTACTGCTGCATACCTCTCTTGGCCTTCCAGACAGGGCTCATAGTTGTAATAGAGATAGTCAAAATTTAAGGTAGGGGAATTTACCACAGTGACCACAGCGCAGGGGGAAAATGGTGAATGTGTAACTACAAGATTCAGTGGTGAAATAAATGCATGACAGGGACGCAATTCAGGTTTTCCCACGCAAAAGCCTCACAATGCTTGCACCTTCTTCTCTGTACTCGACTGTGTAGCCCGAAATGGTACAGTTTCCTGTGCTGGATGGAGGCAGCCAACGGAGAATCACTGAAGTGCAGCTTCTTTCCTGAGCAATAGGCCGATTTGGGGCAGCTGGGACCCCTGGGATATGGAAAGAGGGAAGGAAGAATCAGTCAGCAGAGAAAGGAGCTGGAACTAGGGGAGAATTCTGGAGCCCCAATGAAGGAACAAACAGCAGATTTACTAGCAAATCCTTTCTCTCTCTGTGTGTGTGTATATATTGTTCTGCAGAAAAAAGAACATCTGAGGAGCAAAACTATCGGGGGAAATGAAGTAACGGGAAAGAGTTAATTTCTCTCCTAGAACTGTTGCTTTAATCCAGTTTATAGTTTTAAATGTAATCTACAGGACAGATTAAATTCCTGATTTAATACAATTTAATTTTAAAATGCATTAATATTTAGTGAACTTAATATAATTGCTGATTGTAAACAGTAATCTCTATCATCCTAAACATTGGTTGATAGAGACTACTGTTTACAATCAGCAATTATATTAAATTCACTAAATATTAATGCCTAAACATTGGAGAGGTGTAGCTTTTAAAGGTAATTTGAATTTCAGGAAGACGAAAATAGAGGAAGGCAGGCAAGCCCCCAGCACACTCCTAGTGACAGACATGTTTCCCTGCTATATATTAAGTTATCGCATCAAGTTGATATGATATGATATTGCATCAACTTATTATCAAAGTCAGTTGGCAGCTAACTCTGCTGACTATATTTTTCTTCAAAACTAGAGCATGCCGGAGGGCTGATCTAACTATTTTGGGGGGAAAAATGGTTAATCCTTTACAGCAGGCTCAACATCAGCAGCTTTAAGATTTGTGGGCTTCAATTCCCAAAATTCCCATGCCCAGGGATTTCTGGGAGTTGAAGTCCACCCATCTTAATGTTGCCAAGGTTGAGAAACTCTGCTTTAGAGTTTCATCATTTTGGAATGAATGCATGTAATGGATAGATCATGAGATTTTGCAATCTTCTGTTTGCTTTGATATGCTAATGTAGAGATGGGGAGAGGAGATTTATCAGAATTAGCAGGTGAGGAGATGGTTAAGCATGACTTCTCCTTGTTTTCTAATTCAAGAAGATTATACAAAGAAAACTACTACCGTTTTTCAGTGACATGTTAATAATCTGCATACGCTTACCTCAAAACACAACCTTGTGTGTGAAAATTGGCATGTCAGCCTTTCACAGAGTGGATTTTTTATGAAAACAATTTAAACGTGTAATTCATTACTTGCAGTGTCAACGGCACATGCTGAAGAAGTCTCTAAAGGGACAGGCTTGCTCCCTGAGCTTGACTCCTGGTGATGATGTCCATGTACTGAAGTATTTGGGCCAGCTTTGCAGCTATGGTTTGCCACTGCCTCCTTCCAGGATTCAAATTCCAAGTATAACCTAAAGCTTAGGTATGGCCTGATGGCCTTCTGCCCTGGTCTGAATTGTTAAACATTTCTCATCTTTGCAGGGATTAGCTAAGGTGGAGACTGGGTGGTGGCCCTTGCTGTGGCTAAAAAATCTGAATATGTAGAGAAGTTTAAAAATCCTTTCTCCCTCAGGCTTCTTCAGCGATGAGCCCAAATTAAGAAACTATATACCCACTAGTCTTCTTACAGAAATTTCTTATAGCTATAATACTACATGTAAGAATTGTTTCCAATACATCCAATTAAAATGTGGCCCACTACCATTCTCTTTGCAGAGACCTCCCCCCATGTAAATGGGACCAAATTGCTGTTGTCAAGGCTACTAATACTACCAGGGGGGAACTGGGCCTTTGTAGAGGGGTGAGTTCATGAAATACCTGTTCCTCCTAAAGCACCATAATTAAAGCCAATAAACTGTTACCAAGCAAACCTATAAAAGGCTTTATACAATATGCATTTACCATGTACCTATAAATGAAAGGAAAATCCATTACCTTGTACTTTGACTGTAGCTGATGTGGATGCTGTCCCAAGTTCATTTGTTGCCACACAAGTGTAAATGCCACTGTCCTGAGGCATCACGTTGCAGATCTTTAGGGTAATGTCACCTGATTCACTAGAGAGGAGCAGAAGTCAAAATTTTAATTTGAAATTCTGTCAAGAGTTTACATTGGCTTCTCTTCTAGGGCTTAACAGTTACAGTCTTTCAATTGGCCTGGAAAGTGAGAACCAGTGGAAAAATAGAGCTGTAAGACCTGCTCTTTTCATCAGGTAATTCTATAGACGTTAGTCACACACAAGGCAAGAAATAATTTACTAATGGATATTAGTTCATGCTGCTCTGATTAATGATTGTGATGTTCACAAAAATGGAATGGTTTTATACTATTTGCACTATTTCCAGACCAGAGCAGGGGTCTGGAATCTGGTGCCTATGTGGATTAAGGCTCTTGTCACTAGTCTCTCTGCTCCAAAGGATTTTTAAAAATATGTATTTTTAACAGGAAGCTGAAATTCTGTAAAGCAAAACTCTAACCCTGAGTATCATCCTTATTCCCAAGAATGCTTCTTAGCCCCATACAGACTTCCTTAGAAAATAAAGACAGTGGGTGGCTGCACCCCAGAACTTTGTTTGAAAGTGTAGTTACCTCCCTAGAAAACAACACAGATAAAAGTGAGCTGGAAGTAGTAGAGAACATATTTGGGGCGTGACAGTGTCCCTTTTGTTCAAGATGTCCTTTGTGACTAGCCAGCCCCATCATGCCTGCCCTGTTATGAATGCACCAATCCTCCCAGGGCAGCCATATGGAAAGGATCTCCACAAAACACAGAATTCTGCTCATCAGCCCCAGTCCTGATCTAGAGATGCTGAAGAACTCACTTCCAGTGTGTTTTGGATGTGAACCAATATGATTAAGATAATCAAACCCTAATATCACAATACAGCTATACTTAAACTTTCACATTTCTTTGAAATTTAACATTCTTGTATTGTTTACCAAAATGCCTATACAAATGTAATAGTCACACCAGATACTGCATAAAATGGATGACTTACAGTAACATGCACTGAAGATAAAGATTTTTAAACTTTGCAGAATAAGGTGGAAATGAGATGCAATTGAAATGAACAGGTGGAAAGCTCCTATGGACCAGAAACAGAGTAACTTATCCATATCCCTGGCCATTGCTGTGGCCCTCCTCCTCATTCTAATGTTGATAGTTAAATACGTGCAGTTGTCAGCAAGTTTCAAAATACTGGCCTAGACTTGTCTGTCTTTCCTGGAATCAGCATAAACTTTGAGATTGATGAAGTGCCAGAAAAACCTGCGATACAGCAATTGCGATGTCTAACAGAGGGTATTTCCAGTAGAGGTGCTAAGGAATTCTCAGGAGGCATTTTACTTGTTAGGCCATGAGAACATTCTTACCAGTCATGTACCTTAACCAGATTTATTAAAATATAATATAATATAATATAATATAATATAATATAATAATAGGAGTGCTATCAAGAACATTAGTTTGGGCAACTGATTGTACACTGCATCACATTTTCAGGAAGCATTATGGATCAAATCACATATTTCTGACTTGGACTCTTCTCTGAATACAGCGCAAAAACATCCTTGAGTTCCTCTTGATGCAGACCAGGCTCTAAAACAGCCATCCTAATTTGGTTCACTATTTTAAAGAAAGGTTGGTCACAGCATGTGACCTAGATCCCTTCCTTCTTATGTCTGATTACAGTGAACTGTATGGATTCTGGCTGGTTTGATCAAGAAGTTGATAACACCTCCCTTAACAAAGAAATGCTTTTGTACCTTAATTAAATACATTGTGATAATAAATATGGGCTTCCATTTCTAGGAACTTTCTTTTGAAATGGATCATCTTGACTATCTGATTTCAGCTGGCCTGGTTTATAAACCCTCCAATCTGTATAATGTGGTAATATGTTCATATTCATTCTAGTGGATCTATTAGTAGCTATCACATTATTTTGGGAAATTTTAAGAAACAAGATGCTTTTAGACATTGTTTCCCACTGAGATCCAACATGCTTGCTGTTGGATGAGCTTATGAAAAATGATTTCAGATACATTTTTTAAATTCAATTTTAAAATTCTGAATATTTTAATCTACTTTTCAAAAATATACTAATTATTTTCACTGATTTGTGCAATTTATTGCAACGACAAGGTATTCTGAGGGCCACCAATCTATATAACAGAATATAAAGTTACAATGACATTTTAAATAGAAGACACCTCGGATGTCTTCCTGTGAATATTTGTCCCCTGATGCAACTTCTCTTGAAAAACTGTTTGCTCTTTAGAAAAAGTAACACAAAAAATAAGACAGGAATGGTAATCAGCATTTTTGAATCCCATTTCTGCAGCCTCCAAAGATCCTTTCAATTTGTTCAATGTTTCCTGTCATCTTGCAGTAGGAAACACATGAAAGCTATAGATTAAACTATTGATACAACTATTTTTTTTAAAAAAGGAACACCTTTCCAAACCTTTGAAAATCCTGGCCCTATCCATGTAGGTGTGATGCAACCCCCAAGTTTGCCTCAATGGCCAGCTTACTGTAGCCATCATTCTTCCTCAATAAAAAGTACAGCCTCTGTTGACAAAACAGTTGCCCATTCCTATAGCAGTGGGGTGGAAATCCTTGTTTCTGTATCCTGATTGACTGATGTAGGTTATGGGGAACTGAAGATCAGAACAGTTTTCAGGTTCTGGTGTATGAAATTAACTCTCTTTACACAATTACAATTATACAGATTTGATATATTAATTCAATAGCCACATCAATTAATTCATTGTTTCAGCACAATCCTGAATGTAAAGACTGAACATACCAGGAGGTAACTGTAACTGCAGCTGTGCTGCTGTCATTGTCAAGCATGTTTTGATCCGGTCCTTTCCAGGTGATGGTTGGTTTGGGCCGCCCGCACACTTTGCATTGCAACATTACAGTGTCTCCAAGCAAGCAAGCGATATCCACTAACGGCACGAGAAACTCAGGAGCAACTGGAGTAAATGCCATACATAGAGACACATCACACTCACAAGAGACATCAAAGATTTTATTTGAAAGAACTAAAACAGCTGTCAAGCAATGAGCTGTGTTTTCTGCTCCAAGGAAAATTCCTACTCCATGGAAAGCAAAGACAGGAAAAATAGTCCTCATTCTCCCCATTTCTGAAGCAAGTTTTCAGAAAGGGGGGAAAGAGAAGGAGTCAAAGACCTCCACAGTTTAGAAGAATTACCATCATGTTCTTGTGAGGACTCCAAGGAACACCTTTAGTATGAAGTGTCATTTCCTCATAATACAACATTGAATTCTTACATATTAATATCATGAATATTTTAAACAAGATCTTATGGTGAATTTCCCCATAAAAATGTGATTGTAGAATCTTTGAAATAGAAGTGATTATATGCCATCAAGTCAATGTTGACTCTTAGCAACCACATAGATAGGTTTTCTCCGTTACAATCTGTCCCTAACCTGGCCTTCAAGTCTTCCAACAGTGTTGAAATAGAAGTAAGGGATACATTTTCCCAACTATTTGTGCTTTATTTGATTGTTTTTTATCTTTTGCATTTCTGAGTGTTTGGGTTGGTTTGTTGGTTTAAAAGATGTAAGCTGCTTGGGTGTTCAAATTTTAATCAAAAGGCAGGCTATAAATCAACTAAATCAATAACAATATCAAGGGTAGATAGTGAGCTTGTATAAATGTGATGCAAACTAAAAGCGAAAAAGAATCCCAGAATAATTTGAGAACTACTTAGCTAAAATAAATGAAATAAGATGAATTATAATTAGAACTCCCATTTCTGGGCTTAAAAAATCTGGACAACCAGAGTTTTCTGTATCTCTTTTCTGCCATCCTGTGGTTGTCAGATTTTAGCAATTCATATATGGCAGCTTAAATTATATTACAGGGAAAGCAAAGTCAAATTTAATTTTGAATAAGCCAAAGTCAAAAGGAACTCAAATACATAAAAACAAAAATTAATTCTAAATCCTTTGGTGAATATGCAATTGCAAGCTTAACATTCATCCAACTAATATTGTATCCAAATCTGAGCAGCTTGTATAGGACATTTGTTATCCTACACTTCACCTGCTCTATTAGATCACATATTAATGTGGTCGCTGGCTGTCTCATATATTCTTTGGAACTGTAGTAAGTATATACTTAGTATCATTCATGAGAGTGTTACCTATCACATTACTGAGACAAAATACCCAGGATATGTTTGGGGGAAGTAGTATTATCTCACTTTTCATCTTCTAAGCATGGACAAATAAAGACTTGATGTGCTTATGTCTTTAACTCACCTTCCTGGATGAAGTTTGGGTTGATGATCTGAAAAAAATAGTATATATACACACAAAAGAAATAGAAAATGTTTAATTGGTTATTGAAAAAAGAAAATGCTCTCAGTGAGATATTAGTAATTTTAAAAAATACAGAGGAACTGAAGGTACATCTTGAGAGGTCTAATTCTGAATACTGTGTTTACTACAACAGCCCCTTCTGATCTCCGCATCAAGACTGCAGGGTCCTTCAGTTGGCCAGGTCTTGAAAAGATTTTTTAAAAAGAGCAGACATGATCTAGCAAGCATGAATCACTTCAGGATGTAATAGTGTGTAAATGAACCACAGCTTGACTGCCCATAATCTATGGTCTTATCCCCCATTCACTACTTCCCATGATAAGCAGGCTGTTCTTTCATGACTGGCTGGGAATCAGACAGTTCTTGTAGTTTTTAGAGTTCAGCAGCACTTTGGATTCCATTCTAAATAGGTGGTGTGCAACAGTAGCACCTGTCTGCAGCTCTTTGAACCAGCTGTGATTTTTGCTGAGATTATGCAAAAGAACCTCTCTGGAATCAGTTCTGAAGTGATTCCAGTTCTGAAGTGCTGGAATCAGTTGTGAGGTGTTGTTATCTCATCATACTTAGCACTAGATGGAATCCTCACGTACCTAAAAATTATCTTGCTATGTTATCAGATTAAACAATATAGTTCAGTATCCTACTTGTACTGAAGTGTTTTTGATAAAATAAGAAGAAGCATCCTTGCTTCTGAGACCTCAAGTTCTGGTATAGCTGAACTATAGTATTTCTGAATAAACTGATTTTATTTCAAAATCTCTCCAGGTCTGATTACTTCATGGTAATCAATTCATTTATTGTTCTTCTATAGCACTATCAGAGACAGGATGCTCTGCAAAGTGGTATTTATAGTTCAACCAATACAAAGTGAAGAAAAACCTTTTTCTGAGGACAATTTTTATACTTATACTTTGCACTTACTATCAGAAACATGACAAGCTACTGACTATTATCAGGGATAAGTATTGCTAAAAATTCTACCTTACCCACTAGGGTAGTACTTTCCATTATTTTGTACCTGAAAACCTTTAGGCAAAATCCATTAAAACCCTAAATAATTTCCTTCCAATAAGAATTTTCACACAGATCTGAAATTGGCTTCAAGAAAATGGTATTTTTAAAGGATTAACATTCTCATGCAGGATGTGTTCCTCTACTTAATAGATTTAAACTCATTGTGAGGACTAAAAGACCTAAATATACACAGCATCTTTTAAAATCCCCAAAGGAATCGGCATTTATCAAGAACATTATACTAATTTGAAAAGAAGGAACGCCTATGATAGGAGGAGTCCTGGCCACAGGTGCAGATGAAATTTATACCTTAAAACATCCAGCATTTCACTTTAGCTTTTTAAATTTGGTATTAGTTGAAGTATCTTAATCTGATATCAAAGCTCCTAAGGGTCACTGAAAACAATCCAGCCAAAGTTAGGCGTAAATCTGTACAGAACTGTACCATTAGTAAAATTTTAGCAAATGGATTTAAATTCAAGGCTCTGAAAATAGAAATTATACTTGTTTCAGCAGCAGAGGGCATACATGTGCCAGGATACGTGGATTTTAATGGTTAAACTGTTACAGCAGCCCAATAAAAATGTGTTTTGTTTGATGATACCACTATTTCAATTAAGGCTTATCCAGCTGGAAGTTTTCTGCCTTGCTGATTCAAGATTAATAGGCAGCACCATGTTATTGTTAGGTAATTATTAATATAACAATTAAGGAGGGGTGGGCAAACTATGGCTATGGGCCATTTGCATTTCTCACACCTTTTGAGAGTTGAGAAACTGCTTTTAAAAAGCAAATAGTAAAAGAGGCTTATTTGTCCTTTTACTGAACATGTGTGTACAGCACACACACACTTAAAAAAGCAACCCTGGAAGTTTCAGCCCTGTTCCTTCTGGGAATCTCATTGTCAAAACCCTCTGTGGCTAAGAAAATTACAATAAAAGATTGCCTCTGGCAATAAAAAAGTTGCCCACTCTGATTAAAGAGGCCATATTCCAAATATTTATCTAAAAGGGAGTTTTGATGACTGAGGAAGAGCTTAATTATGGTATTTCTGCCATGAAAACTATTGGTGTTGGGGTGAAGAAAAGTTAAATGGCAATCGCAACAGGCATGGTATCCTCCCTGTCTTTGTCACCTTTCCCAAAGGTTATTTTTAACCTCTGATGGATCCCCATCACCACCTCTTTAGATGGTAATACGGATTATTTCAACTGTTCCAAATATGGTAAACCTGGCTTATTATGACACTGTTGAAATTTTTAGCCTTACTTGCTCTAGGGCCTTGGAGAGCCACAAACAAGGCCTGATGTGACCTGCAGGCTGAAGTTACCCACCCCATTTCTCAAGGCTTTATCTTCCACCTGTACAGAAATTTGTTGATATATTTTTCTCCCCACATAACAGACTGATTGCAGCAACATTTGGATGATTTTTGATCCAGTAATGATGCTGAGTATCTTGTGGCTACTCTTGATAACATTCCTCTGAAGAAACACAGAAGCCCAAATGCATCAAAATCTTGAATATGGTTAGATTCTGTGCACCTTAAATTGATCTTGCATCTTTCTTTAATACCATCAGTGCTTTCAATTTGACAAGCTATGCCATAATATATGGCTAACAATTCAGGCTGAAACATGCAAACACCTGTATTGAACACATGTCTGCTGACTTAGAAACAAGTCTTACAGGTTTCAAAGGAATGCATTAGCATTAGGAACCTTAACACATGAGGCAACTAAGGCAGCAGTCCTTAATTTTGATTTATTAATGCTGCAAAATGGAAGCTCACGTTGAAGGATCAGAATGCATTTCATAAATCATTTTCTTTGCAAAAAACAACAGCTCAACCCAAAGGTCTATGAAGACTAAATCTGAGAAAGTTAGCAGAAAAAAGAAAAAAAAAGCCAAACCATTGTGGAATACTAATGAAGTAATGTAACATTCTGCAGCTATAGAAAAAGAAAACCAAGGAAGCAGGAAAAGAACTGTGTTCCTTTTACTTAATTAAGGTAATTTGCTTTAACCTGGGGAAGCTGTTGATAGTGGGACACACACCTTCCCTGGAGATGAAATGGCTCTCTCTGTTCCGTCACGTTAATCTACTGTTCAGATAGACTCAGTGAGTCTACAGTACAATCTGGGCTGAGTCTTCCTTGCTGGACTCCTCCTGAAGATCAGACCAACTGTTCTTTGCTCCGTTTTACCGCAAACACCCGTTTCAGGAGCAAATGGGAGTTAAAAAAATCACTCTTGATAGGAAAAGTACCTGGGACTCTGATCCAAGTTAAGAAGTGACCTTGTAAAAGACATATTTATCTAGAATTCCAAACTGAATGGATCTCAAACATCTATTCTTAGGCATCTGGGGTGGGGGTAAGGGGGTGCCAACATGTGCTTGAGGTCACCACCGTGCAAATGTCATTGCTTAAGTTGGCTGAACCTCTAGAACATGATGGTTCTATTCCAGGTTTAAAGCAAAACTTATTTTCCATTTTGTGTATTCCCCACTAGAAGACATAAGCATTTAGCCAGGGAACACTACCACTAACTTAATGAATTGAAATGTAAGAACATAATGAGCAAGTTCCAGGGAAGAATTAGGGCAGTTTTGTGTACACCAAAGTAGCACTGAAATCAACAGTGTTTTGAGGCAAGGCAGATAGCCCAAATACATCATGTGCCACAAAAGGGGTCTCTCGGCCAAGAAACAAATTGGTAATGAGGGATTTGCTCTTTTTTTCATGGGGACAATTTAAGAAATATGTGGAGAAATTTCTATGTGTGTTTACATAGGACTTACTACTGCTGGAATATTTGAACAGCAGCATTTTAAGTTGTCTCCCTTGTCTCATCCAAAAAAACGTTACTGCTGCAATCTTGCTTTCTTCCAAGCTCCTTTTTTTTCCTTTGTCCATTGGCCTCACACTGATATAAGTAAATCAGCAAGGCAGTAGCAATGGATATTCTATTAAAAAGCTTTAAAAATAAACTACAATTACAAGGCACAGCAAGTACTCTGGTATCAGCATTACCATTGCTTAGCCAAACGCAAACACATTAAGCAAGTGGAGAGGTAGGACTTAACTGCATAGTTATGTATCATCCAGAATCCATCAATCTAGCTTTATTTATTTGTAAAAAAAAATACAGATTCTAGGTAGGCTAATACATTAAATATTAGGACTATGCACATTGTTTGAAAGAAGTGCTTTACAACGCACAAGAACATGTAAAAAGCACTTTTCTTCAGATCAGTAAACCAGCTGCATCTTTCTCTGGGCTTTATAGGTATGAATAGAGGTGCTTTGTACATGCTCCTGAGCATTGCGAAGCACCTCTTAGGAAGGATTTGCACAGCCCCATTAAATATTAGTGAGATCTATGTACAGTAAGTGCTCTACAGGTGTATCAAACATGCTAACTACAAAAATCTAGTATTAGTGATTTTTTTCAAAGGTTTTGAGAACAGAAGCACTTTTATATCTTTGCATAGTGGTTTCCTATAATATTTTTTTTCCAGTAACAAGAGCTAGTAGCTCTTCATCTCTACGCTCAGACAGATGCTTGATTTTTAAAACAGACTTGCTCGGTGATGGGTTGTCATCTAGAAGGTCCTTTCCATTTCTCTTTTTTGTGGTTTAATCTATGAGCTTTCATATTTTGATTTTATTTGTATACCTCTTTCTATCCAACTATTTTCAGTGGAAAGGTGGGATATTAATACAAGAAGCACAGTCTTCTAAAAGTGTTTAAGTAACTTCACATTCAATATCTAGTACCAGAACTCAGGGATTTCTAAGAAAGCTTTAACTACTGTATGTCTTCTTATAAGGACTGGCTTTTATAATTTTTGTGCTTAGTACTCATTTATTGTTAGCAATTGCATTTCACCAGTACTGCAAACACTTCTGATTGCTTTTGCCCCCCTTTTTTTTATACTGAAGAATCATGGCTCCCTCTCTATTGCAGTAGGATCAAAATTCTAATTAATAGATCTCCCCATTACATATTATTTAGTATATTAGCATGTGAGATTGTCCAATTCAAAGTTGGATCAGTGGAATCAAGATAGGGCAAAGCTGCTATATTCTTAACAATTGAGAAATTAATTGTATATATTGGTGTCTTAGCCTACAGTGGAGGTTCCAGATTCTTTTATAGAATTTGTGACATGTTCTGAACTAGTCCAAGACAATTTGGTATTTTATATGTAACTATCACACTGATGTAGAAGAATATTGTTAAATTAGATCAGTGATAATTTGCTGCCTAGGATCTTCTGTCTGGGACAGGTACCCCACTCTGCACCTATAGTACAGTCACCCCTTAGATTACAGCAGAGACACTGACTTTTATAGATACTATTTAAAAACAGGAATGCACTTCTCTGGGGAAGGTAGTATTGGATACAGGAGAGGGAGGATAGAAAGGATCATGGTCTACCTCCATGCTAGTGTTGGGGTCAAGGTCATCGCATTCTGACTCTTCTGAACTGTTTGTCTCCTTTTGAGCAGCATGGAGAAAAAAGAACAGAGTTTTGATCAGCAGAGAGATTAAAGGCAGAAGAATAGCAGAGCAATTAAGAGCAACATAGAAATGGCCACCAATAACTCAAATACTTTCCAACAGAAAGCCACTAGGATGCAAGCAATATACATTGGGCAAAATAAAATAAAATAAAAGCTGTATTTAAGTAATTTAGGAAAAAATGCATCAATGGAAGCAGCAGTATAAAACACTACCTCTACTATACCAGCTTCCCAATTTGGGAGGGCCCTTGCAGCCTGGCCAGCAAAATTATATCTAATAGACTTTAGCATCCAATTCTGGCACTTACTTTAAATAGGAATTCTGGAGGAGTCAAGGGCCTAGTGCTTCACTCAATTTTCTAGGGTGCCCTTTTTTAGAATTTCAGCTGTTTGACACCTTTGTGTATCAAGTATCAATCACTAAAAAATTTAATGTCCTAAAACTGTAAGTAGCTTGAATAGCCCAGAATTCTGAAGCAAAGCCAGCTTTAAAAATCTGAATGTCATTTTCTGATTTGGTATTTCTCAATCCCCACTTAGAGAAATGCAAGCGCACAGCAGAAGATAGTGCACTTGCTATGGCATTTAAGGACCTTCTTCCTCCATTCACTGAATGGAGTGGGTTGTTTGAGGAGGGGGATGGCCACCAAACTTATCTTACCGGTGCTCTATCAGTGTTGACAGACTTGATCATCCTTTGGCAGAACAGACAAAACACAACACCAAGACAGGCACACCTGGATCTTGAATTTGCATCCCCTCCCACCAAAGACATCCATAAAGTGGGGTCTCTTCAATCACTGTAAATGCTTATGAGACTTGTGTATATAAAGGAGGGGAGGCATGATCTAATGTATTATCTGTTAAAAAGAGGATTTGTTTTTCTAGTGCATGGCTAACTGGAAGATAAATTCGTTTTTAGCTTTATTTTAGGGGTATGCCAACTATTCCAAGTTTAAAACATTTTGCATTAAAATAGCTATGCTAAGCATTTTGTGTTAGAAAAATGTATGCCTAGACTATTACTTGATTTTGTTAAGTAGGTGGGATAGCAGTCCATGCTGACTGCTATCAGTCAGCAGCTGAGGAAAGATTGGCCAAGCCGTGATTTTAAAATAATTTTTGAAAACGTTACATAATCTCTATATTAAAAAGTGGTTCTATTATTTTCTCTTAAAAATGATCCTCTTGGACAATATTCCTGCAGACTGGATAGCATGGTAGCAACTGTGTGCGAATAATTTATAGGCCTTAAAGTAAAGGGAGCAAAATATTTTTCTCCATCGTTTCCTATGAACAAAAGACTGGACAGCTTTCAAGTTTTGTTCCATCATAGCATAGAATGGTTAAGCCATTTTTGTTTGGCTTAGTTAGGACACAGTCAACTCAGGACAGTAAAATAAAACATTTCAGAAAAGGGTGTGTTGTTCGAATTTTGAAAGAAAAAAGTATTTCCTGTATTGCACATTTCTTAAAGCAAAAATCACAAATAAAAATTAACTTTAAGAAATAGCAACAAAGAGTTTTGTGGTATCTCATGGCATGATTTAATGGACTAGAGTTCATTTCATCAGATGGAAGTAGTATATTTAACTGCAATTATGCATAATATAGTTGAGGTAGTAACGTAAACCTTCAGCAAAGGATCGTTACCTTGTCATGGTGCTGGAGCTTGGGCACCTCAATGATGCCATGAGCTAAACCGTGAAGGGCCACCCAAGACGGGAAGGTCATGACAGAGAGGTCAGACTAAATGCGATCCCTGGGGAAGGTAATGGCAACCCACCCCAGTATTCTTGCCATGAAAACTAAATGGATCAGAACAACCAGAGATATGTCGGTATACCATCGGAAGATGAGACCCCCAGGTTGGAAGATGGTCAAAATGCTACTGGGGAGGAACAGAGGAGGAGATCAACTAGCCCCAGACGTGATGACGCAGCTGGCTCAAAGCCGAAAGGACGGCTAGCGGCCGACGGTGCTGGTGGTGAACGGCGAATCTGATGTTCTAAGGATCAACACACCATTGGAACCTGGAATGTAAGATCTATGAACCAGGACAAATCGGATGTGGTTATTGGTGAGATGTCAAGATTAAAGATCGACATTTTGGGCATCAGTGAACTGAAATGGACTGGAATGGGCCACTTCACATCAAATGACCACCAGATCTACTACTGTGGACAAGAGGACCACAGAAGAAATGGAGTAGCCTTCATAATTAATAGTAAAGTGGCTAAAGCAGTGCTTGGATACAATCCAAAAAACGATAGAATGATTTCAGTTCGAATTCAGGGCAAGCCATCTAACATCACAGTGATCCAAATATACGCCCCAACCACAGATGCTGAAGAAGCTGAAGTAGAGCAGTTCTATGAGGATCTGCAGCACCTATTGGACAACACGCCTAAAAGAGATGTTATTTTCATCACAGGAGACTGGAATGCTAAGGTGGGCAGTCAAATGACACCTGGAATTACAGGTAAGTATGGCCTGGGAGAACAAAACGAAGCAGGACATAGGCTGACAGAATTTTGCCAAGACAACTCACTCTGCATAACAAACTCTCTCTTCCAACAACCTAAGAGACGGCTTTATACATGGACTTCACCAGACGGACAACACTGAAATCAGATTGACTACATCCTTTGCAGCGAAAGGTGGCGGACATCTATACAGTCGGTAAAAACAAGACCTGGAGCTGACTGTAGTTCCAATCACGAACTTCTTACTGCACAATTTAGGATCAGACTAAAGAGATTAGGGAAGACTCACAGATCAGCTAGGTATGAGCTCACTAATATTCCTCAGGAATATGCAGTGGAGGTGAAGAATAGATTTAAGGGACTGGACTTAGTAGACAGGGTCCCGGAAGAACTCTGGACAGAAGTTCGCAACATTGTTCAGGAGGCGGCAACAAAATACACCCCAAAGAAAGAGAAAACCAAGAAGGCAAAGTGGCTGTCTGCTGAGACACTAGAAGTAGCACAAGAAAGAAGGAAAGCAAAAGGCAACAGTAATAGGGGGAGATATGCCCAATTAAATTATTGTAAATTAACAGTAATAGAGGGAGATATGCCCAATTAACCAGAGGTTAGCCAGAAGAAATAAGGAATTATTTTTAAACAAACAATGCATGGAAGTGGAAGAAGACAATAGAATAGGAAGGACAAGAGACCTCGTCCAGAAAATTAGAAACATCGGAGGTAAATTCCAGGCAAAAATGGGCATGATCAAAAACAAAGATGGCAAGGACCTAACAGAAGAAGAAGAGATCAAGAAAAGGTGGCAAGAATATACAGAAGACCTGTATAGGAAGGATAACAATATCGGGGATAGCTTGACGGTGTGGTCAGTGAGCTAGAGCCAGACATCCTGAAGAGTGAGGTTGAATGGGCCTTAAGAAGCATTGCTAATAACAAGGCAGCAGGAGACGATGGCATCCCAGCTGAACTGTTCAAAATCTTGCAAGATGATGCTGTCACGGTAATGCATGCTATATGCCAGCAAATTTGGAAAACACAAGAATGGCCATCCGATTGGAAAAAATCAACTTATATCCCCATACCAAAAAAGGGAAACACTAAAGAATGTTCAAACTATTGAACAGTGGCACTCATTTCACATGCCAGTAAGGTAATGCTCAAGATCCTGCAAGGTAGACTTCAGTGAGAATTGCCAGATGTACAAGCTGGGTTTAGAAAAGGCAGAGGAACTAGGGACTAAACTAGGGAACTAGGGAATCCAAGGCTGGAGTTAAAATCGCTGGAAGAAACATTAACAATCTCAGATATGCAGATGATACCACTTTGATGGCTGAAAGCGAAGAGGAACTGAGGAGCCTTATGATGAAGGTGAAAGAAGAAAGTGGAAAAGCTGGTTTGCAGCTAAACCTCAAAAAAACCAAGATTATGGCAACCAGCTTGATTGATAACTGGCAAATAGAGGGAGAAAATGTAGAAGCAGTGAAAGACTTTGTGCTGCTAGGTGCGAAGATTACTGCAGATGCTGACTGCAGTCAGGAAATCAGAAGACGCTTAATCCTTGGGAGAAGAGCAATGACAAATCTCGATAAAATAGCTAAGAGCAGAGACATCACACTGACAACAAAGGTCCGCATAGTTAAAGCAATGGTGTTCCCCATAGTAACATATGGCTGCGAGAGCTGGACCATAAGGAAGGCTGAGCGAAGGAAGATAGATGCTTTGGAACTGTGGTGTTGGAGGAAAATCCTGAGAGTGCCTTGGACTGCAAGGAGATCAAACCAATCCATCCTCCAGGAAATAAAGCCAGACTGCTCACTTGAGGGAATGATATTAAAGGCAAAACTGAAATACTTTGGCCACATAATGAGAAGACAGGACACCCTGGAGAAGATGCTGATGCTAGGGAGAGTGGAGGGCAAAAGAAAGAGGGGCCGACCAAGGGCAAGGTAGATGGATGATATTCTAGAGGTGACGGACTTGTCCCTGTGGGAGCTGGGGGTGTTGACGACCAACAGGAAGCTCTGGCATGGGCTGGTCCATGAAGTCACGAAGAGTCGGAAGCGACTAAACGAATAAACAACAAGTAACGTAAATAGAAGTCAGTGGGAAACAAAGTGCAATAAAGTAAAAATAATGGATTTCATCCAGCAAAGCCTCCTGCTACCAGAACTTTTTTCATCAATGATCCAGAAGACCTTTTCCACTGACAGAATGGGCAAGGAAGCAATTTTTATTAATTCTCTGCTCCACTGAACTCTTTCCGGTTTCCTTCGATTAAACAATGTCAGGTTGCCTGAAAGTGTACCTTCTATGTAGCAGTGCCTACCCTCTGGAATGAAGTTCCCCTCATGATCCAGATGGCCCCCCATGCTGTTGTTTAGAAAAGCCATGAAGACCTGGCTCTTCACCCAGACCTTTGGTGAGGGAGAGCAAGACCTCTCACCTCATTCCAACTGGTCTGTCACACTTGCCATCTTTTATCAATTTTATTGTAATTTCTTTGTTGATTGTGAACTGCCCAGAGTCATTAAGAGTTGGGCAGCATACTAGTTAGTTAGCTAGCTAGTTGGATAAATAAATAAATGATCCACAAAAGTCTGTTTCAAAGGCTTAGAGGAGCCTCTCATCTAGGCAGGATCTAGAAGTAGTGGAACTTTGCAAACCAACCAACCAAATCCCAGCTTCCCTTAGCAAGAACAATTTGAGGAAATTTCTGCCAATGAAAGAAAATTCTCAATCCAGTCTATTCACAATTACTTTATTAATACTGACCAATTACAACACTGCTTTATCTACAGTAAAACAACACATTTACCTCTCTAAACTTTCAATCTTGGTAGATCTCTTGTTCTCAGTTCATACCAGAATATAGGTTTGACTTCCAAAGCAATCTTGCCAAATTTTTTTTAAAAAAAATCTGGATACTACAAGTGGATAATACTTTATTACTTTTCACTTTTATATTCACCTAATATTTAACATAACTGCTTAGTATTATATGCTATGTGGGATCTTAAAAGCTGTATGATCAGAATAATACATACTGTATTTTGAAATAAATGGGATTAAATAAAACATTGTCCTCTATGTAGAAGGGATAACTTTATATTTAGGGCTAGGAAAAATCCTCCAAAAGCTTATATGCTCTTTTAAATTGCTGACACAGTATTTAGTCCTTATATCTACAGTACTTAAATATAAGTGCGTGAAATTTTGTGTTGTTGGAACAATATTAAGACAAGAACACAAATAAGAAGCTGAGATTAAACATCTCTTGATGCTTCTTCTGAAAAGTTTAATCTTTAAATTAGAATTTTAAGGAAAAAGAACTGAAAGACAGTGCTATCAATCAAAGAAAGAATATTTCTGCAAAGGATGAGTAAGGTTAAATGTACTAGAACCGTTAGATGGATTTTAATGTCATATTTTGATATATCAGATTATTTATTTATTTTTGAATATTATAATCTTGGTTTAAATCAGAAGTGTGATTTTAATGGTACGCAATAAAGTGAAATGATGAAAAACACTAGCGACTCATAGGGTTTTCCAGTTGATAAATATCTTCCATCTCTGTGGTACTGTAAATGTCTATTTGTTGTTATACTGTTCAGATTGCATAAAATAGGGTTCCTCTATCTTTCATAGTTACACAGGAAGAATTCTGCAAGAATGGGAAATGTTGCAGTTGCAAGAATTCTACCAGCTATGAAAGATACGAAAGCTCTATCCCAGTTTATAGCAGTTACAACAAATAGAAATACACATAAACAGGGGATACTAACATTTGTTACTTCCATGAAACAATGCAAACACAAACCTGGGAAGGATTAATTAAAAGAGGAAGTAAAACACTTTGTGATAAGAACACAGGTTTGAACTTGCAACATCCCGCTATTTGATTTTTGTCCACAAAATAGGAAAGCTGAATTTTATTCCTGAAATTCCATTTGTTCAAGTGGAACTGAGTATTTTGAATAAGAACTTCCTATGGCACAGAAACTGAGATTTGCTTAATTTTAGAACAGGATCTAAATTGGGAAGGGAGAAAGAAATGAAAGTATGGATAGGTTCTATTTGTACCACTCTCTCCCAGATAGTAATTTCCTATCTTATAAAATCATTGTGGCACAGAAAACAAATAGAACACATTAAAAAACTGAGAAAATTTATGAAGGAAATAGACACATATAAATGCTGCCTAAATAGAATCTGCATTGACCTAGATGATCTTGAGAACATGGGCAACCAATGGATAATTTGGAACAACAGTTTGATTGCCTCATTCACTCCTAGTGAATTTTACAGTTCTTTAAGTGACCAATTAAGAATTTAGCCTTAACTGCCTAATCCAAGTAACTGTTGAAATTAATGCAATAAGGTATTTTGGGATAGGACAACTGGTTTCAGTGCCATTACGTTCTTTACTCAGTATAGCATATGGCAAGAGAAGATGTGAAAAATCTGGCTGTCATGAAAGTCATAACGGACAAATTTTACTCTAGTGTTTCTTAAGAATCCTAGATCAACTTCTCCTGTCCCACTCCTCCATTTGAGTAACTGTAGAAACTTCCAGAAAGGTAGCAGATGATTTGACTATAGTTTTGTACAGTTTACTTTTAATATGCATTTTTACAGCTTACTTGAAATCTGTGGATCAATCATAGTAGGTCCCTGACTTATTCCTTATCTCCCCCCCCCTTTTTTTTTTTAGTATGGACTAGCTATAACAGTAGGAACTATGGAACTGACAGTATTTACAGACTGAGTTCACACAGTACATTAAATCCATGCCAGGCAACTTTTACGACTTAACGTATGTCAGTCTAGGCATGGCTGAATATGCTGTAACTCTCTTATACCATGCTAAACCCAAACAAATAATTCATATTAAAGCTTTGAACAATGTGTGAACTTTATTATTATTTTTTATTATTTAAATTTGTAGCACCGCCCATCTCCCCCAATGGGGGACTCTGGGCGGTTATCCCAGGGCTAACCACACAACCTGTGGAATTCTGCTGCACAGTTAGATGTTATAATCAGATTCCTTTACTGCATCTAAAGATGACCACAGCAGCTTTTTGGGGGGTGGGGGTGGTAATATCCTTCATGCTAGGTAAGGGTTGATCATTCTTGTTTTTAATATTTTGAATCCCAACCTTGACCTCATTTATGAGTAGTCATATTTTCTGGATTGATCTATTGAATATAACTCTTATTCTGTTTAAATTATGCAATTGCACAAGACAGATTTATGCTAATTACATAAAACAATGTAGATCAATTCTGTCAAGATAGGGAGAAGGAAAAGCTGAATATTTCCACATCCAGGCCTCATGAAAGTTTTCAAAGAGTGATGGTGATGTTGTTGTTACTATTATTCCAAATCAATCCACTGCAGGATGAAGATCTCTTCATTGACAGTTGTGGACTGTAAACTATCATGTTGGTCCAGATGGATTATTTTGTACTTCCCAGTCTAGGGCTGAGTGTGAACAGTTGGCCCCAAATCACCTAATGGGCTTCCATGCTAAGGGAGCACTAGAACATGGGTTTTCCTACTTCTGCTCCAGCACTTAATCACTACACCACACTAGTTCTCTTTCAAAGGTGTATCAAACTATAGATAGAAAATTGTTTAAGAATCGCCAAGTTTTGGCATAAACAAATACAAGTTTAATGGAAATAGACACCACTCAAGCAGTGATGTCTTCTGTATCTTCTGTCATCAATTGCTTCTAACCAAATGAGTTGGGGATAATAGCAGGAGGAACAAAAAGTTAGATGTCCCTGCTCCTACCTCTTTTAAGGGGATGTAAGCTGGAAACTATTTGGTCTGTTCCTACAGAAGAGATAAAATTCCAGGAGTGACTTCAGGAGAAAGAACAGAACACTGCATATCCAGCTCAGAGTAAAAAAAAAGGGAAAAAGAGGAATCAGATGCAAGTTTTCTTTCTCACCTCCAATTCTTAGGGAAGAGACAAGAAACCAACGGCTGTGTTAATAGCGTCTTCCCTAAGATAAGCAGTTCTGTAAGGCCCAAGAGCCTATAGTGCAGTGTAAGGTCTTAGACAAAGGAGCCCCACAAAATTGCTTGCCTGCGCTACCTTGTCATGGCTTACCATTCCTCAAGTTTTCTCTCTTACCAGAAAATGGTGAGAACATATTTACACTTCTTCTTGTTTAGGCTGCATGCTTTGGTTCCATTTAAGGGAAAGTTTTGCCCAAGTCCTGTGAGATTTTACCACACATGTATTTGAGATGCTACAATAAACTACTGCAAGTAAAATACTACCCACCCCCTGTGCATATATATCTGCATGCAGGCATACAGGCACACATATACACTCGCTCTACTTACAGTTTTGGATGCCAGTGGTGAGGAGGAAAAAGCTGTGCTGTATCCTGCATGCAAGCGCCGGCCAGAATGGCTACTACTACCAAAAAGTAAAAGAAATTAAAAATAAAAGCAAAAAAGGGAAAACAAAAACAAAAGCCAGATGTCACCCCCTGTCCACAGAGAGGATGTTGCAGGGGGAGTGAGGATGAGAAGCAGTAGGCAGCAAACAGCTTCAGATGGCCTTACTCACTTTAACAGAGACTTTGTTGCCCAGAATATCCTTGGGTTTACGTAGGCCATTGGCTTCAGTTTTGCCACTGCTTTCCTTTTCCGCCCGCTTTCTCATGCGCAGGGTATGCCATGAACATGACTTCCTGTTATACCAAAAAATGCACTAATCAAATAGCAGGTCTTAGTAGGAAGAGGAAGGGATGTGGAAAGGCAAGGAGCATACATGTTCTTGATCTCTGCTGCTCTTCCCAAGGAGACGGAAGCCACTTGCAATTATCTCTACTTGGGTATACACATTCAAACCTGAAATTCAAACTACTCTAAAACAGTTATTCCTGTGATTTGGAAAAGTAAGAACCCAAGCATTTTCTTTAAAAGACAGATTTGCAGTTGAAAAGCAGATTGTATATGTAGTATTTGCAACATGCAAAGATTTAGTAGTAGATACAAATACTTCAAGCAGCAAGGAATATCGAAGTAGAAAGATAAATCTGTGCGCCGACAATATGGATATACAGTTCTATATTCCACAAAGTTCAGTGCCACATTCCAAAGCAACAAAAGTTAAACTACCATTTTATTAGAGTAAAAGAATTAACTATTTCCTGGAACAAGCTTCATTATACTTAAACTTCCAGGTGTTTTACTCTGCCTGCATTTTATCAGTCCAGCTACAATGATGTTTTGCCAAATGAAAAAAGTCCTCTAAGGAACACAGAATTAACGTGACTGTATTCATACTATGACATAATAACAGTAAAATAGTTTTACTGTTACTAGTAAAAAGCTTTTCTTTGGGATGGGAAAGTAGAAGAGAGAAAAACGTAAAAAGTAAAGTAGAAAATGCTGAATTTAGTTAATCAAAGCAAGTAAGTGAAAGCATTTATTTATAAACAGGATGATTAGGATCTTTCTTACGCATGTGATTTTACTTTTTAGCAGAAATTTTATTATTTATTATTCTCCGGATTCCAAATATATCTGTAGGCCTGGGAAGAGCACTGAAATGAAATGAAAGACTGAAATAGTAGCCTGCTATTTTGCCTTCTTCATCCAGGACCAGAAGAATCCCAGCTATAGTGTCTTGGCATGCTATGCAAAGAAAAGGTGATTCTTTACACCGTACTACAGTTGTTACAAGAGTAGCATAATACTATTATAGCTGCAAGCATGCAAAATAGGCAATAAATGCTTATGCCCCTAGGATCTCTGATTCGAGCACTATACAAATATACATGAATTTTAAAAAAAAACCCTTCTGGAGATATTCAACAGTGTCTCTAGTGAAAATGAGTGAGGGTTTGTTGCAATTTGTTCCAATTTTGCAACACTGCACAACTACGTTTAGGCCAAAGGCTGCACTAAGCTTTTGAATGGTGCGCTGGGTCCTGTACTTCTATAAGTAGACAGAGTCAGGGCAAGAATTAAATCTAATCTTAAATCAATTAAATGTAATTAAATTTAATCCCCCATTGTCAGGCCCATTATGTGGACCAAACCAAAAAATCAACTCCACGTGAAGGCCAAAACTACTTTTATTAATACTGGCTGTAATAACAGAACCTTGCAAGTCTGACCGTGCTTTACTCCCCCGACTTTAGTTCATGTGAATTGGGGAGGTGCCTGCCTGAATCACACGTGCATACCTTCTTATTGATTTGGATGTAAGCCATGGTTTTCCCTTTGTCTCTTTGGTAATGGATCTGGCCATCTCTGTCAAGGTCATCTTCCTTACTCTCTACCATTTAGGTAACAATTGCCAGATTAAAAACCGTAACTCAGTAGTAGTTTTTAGAGCACCTCTGGGATCTGTAGTCAGGGTTTCAGAGGGCTCCATATGACCCTAGAGCTTTTAGGCATGGACCACAGTAGGGGTGCTTTTGTTGTATCTGTCATTGGACCAAGCGCAATGCAATACTAAGAAAATATTTGCTCCAGTATGGTATGTGAAGCTACACCGTCTCAAGACTAAGTTTGCTTACTTTAAATTGTAGCCAGCAGATGCTTATGGGCTGTGCTGGTGCTTCAGGGAATGTCTGTTAAGGAGATTTTTAAAATCTTATTGAACAAACAGTATACATATAGATGGATTTATACCTTGTGGCCTTTACCTACTTTAGACTCCTTTACATTTTCAATATGTATATTTACTGAGTGAGTGGACTTGTGTAATCTCACTCTTCCCCGGCTTTTCCAGCAGCAGCTCTGAAAATATATACAACTACGACTGAGATCCTGTCCTATCACATGCAGTGAATGTGTGTACGAAAAGTATTTGAGGAGAGCTTTTGATAACAGAACTCAAAGATATTTTAAGATTACAGCTGAGTTCAATATTCACTTAAGTATGAAAATCCAGAGGGAAGAATGAAAGTATTATTAAAGAAATTAAGACGGGTGAAGTAAGATGATCTAGTCCTTGCTTAATGGACTCTCTCTCTCTCTCCAAATTTGTAACAGTAGTAAGGAGTGAAAGATTTTCAATTTCTTGTATACATCCAGATAGGCCCCATCTCTGAAATAGGGTGCACAAATCATCACTCTTTGTAACACCATTCTACAATAATGTGAAACCATCTACAGCTGTAGGTAATAGATTCATGCAAATCTGCAAATATTTCCATGGGCTTTTTAAAAAGATCGACCAAAAAATTCTTCATAATCCAAGACATTTGAGCAATATATTAGAGTTTGGTAACATAGGAAACATCACAGCTTTAATTTTTACACTGACAAATTTTCTTGCCCTCAATTTCTATTTCCATTTCTTGTGTATTACTGTGTGTGTGCTGTCTCTCTGTATTGGTTCCCTTGTATGTGTTTCATTACATTTCACATCCATCTCTTATTTCCCCGTCTTTGGTACTCATTTTTCCTACCTGGTAAGTCATGCTTTATTTTCACAGGCTCAGTGTTTGTTGCGTCAATGGCATTATAGTGCAGCAGCTTTATTCCTGAAAAGTTGCTGCTGTAAAGGTCACAATTCTCTCTGGAGCAGGACATTAGGAGGCTTAGATGAAGCCACTGCCGTGCAGCAGCAGCAGCAGCAGCATTATTTAAGCCAACTGCCATCATATATGAAGCAATCCTAAACAGACAAACTATGGGAGCAATTAGTGCCAGATCTTACCTTTCTCAGTAACTCTGTTTAATGGGCTATTACTGAGGTGGAAGCAGCTGCCAGCTCAGCCCAATTACACAAAATTGACAAGACTCAGCCTCAGAAGTTTCCCAATGATCATTTCAGTGATTCCTCAATACTATCCTATAAATGGAGGGCCAAAGTATTTCACACACTGCCATTTTCTAGTGACCCTCATGGAATGTGCAACTGACTAGACCATATAATTCTGCAACTGTCAGACCACTCTTACTAACACATTATTAATCATTAATGCAGAAATGATCAGGCCTTGCTTCAAAGGCACATTCTCTTTTTCTTCTTGGTCTTTAATCATGGATATCACTGATTCTTCCTTCTTATCAAATTTTGCTCTTGGTTAAAAGAGAAATCCTGTCTGGGGTTGAACTTGGTTAGTATCTATAAAAAAGCAAGAGTAAACAATGGCTAAGGCCATATATGCAACTCATATGGCCTCTGTCCTGTTGTAATTATGGTACAGCTCTTAGGATCAAAGCATCAGCACCAGGCCTAGTTGATTTGTTGCAAGCAACATGGTACAGTATTTCAGCATTTAAACCACAATATTGAAACATTTATCACCAGCAGCATCAAGCTCTGGTGAATTTGTGGAAGAAAACTAAAACTGGTTTACAACTGCAGATGTAAAAAAACAACAACAGTTTTTATGGAAAAGGATTGTACCTTTTGTATTTAATATCAAAAAAACATTTTCTTGCATTTAGTCATTTCAAATTAACAAAATGACAAAAAAATTGGAAAGAGTATTTCACATTTCATTAAATTAGGAACAAAACATAGAAAGAAAAAAAGAACTAAAGAGGGTCAGAAATTGGTCCTTTTATAATCTTCTCAAAACATGCTCATAGTGAAAATTTATTTTACATATTTAAAATAGTACATTTAAAATTATTAGTTACATTACAGGTACAATGATGAACATTGCGACTATCCATAATATTGCACAATCTGACTTCAAATATGGGTTTTTTCAATAGTGCAAAATACTTTTTACAGGAATGTACTGCAAAAGGGATTTATCAAACAGAAATTTTTTTTTTTATACAAAATATGTGAACAGAAAAAAACCAAAATGAAAATGTTACAAACTGTACAAGAAATTGCCATAGACAACATAAAATCTCTTTCTTGAGAAGCAGGACTCAATCCATACAAGAGGGCAATGTTGTTTTGTTTTTTTCTATCTCACACACACATATATACATACACACCCTCTCACATTCACATATGTGTGTATGTGTCTACACACATACACACACACGTTATTTAAACACAAGATAAATAGAAATCCAGTCCAATTAGGTCCATAATTAGGAAAAGATGGAAAACATAAGCCATGCTTTTAAACCTGTCTATGGATTTTAATTATTTATAAATTATGGGGGGGGGACACACAAAAAAACCAACAAAAAACCAACTATCCCAAGATGGATACCCCATGCTGTGTTATCAAACATAGTTTGTTCCAATGGCACTGAAGATCTAAGAAAAAAAGTAGGAAAATCCTACCATTTGTGTTTAATTTTTCCTCAAAAATCCACACACTGCTCCCTGGGAATCCAACACAGCACTTACTTTATGCTTCCGTCGCTATTATCTGTAGTTGATTTAGTGAGGGGAGCCAAGATATTCCCTGGGATCCATCCTTCTGCTGCTGGTGAGTGGTCATTGGCAGGCTGGTACACAAGAAACATGTTCTGCTGGTTAATGGCAAGTACTTGGACCACTTCACCCTGGTTGACACAGATTTCGTTCTCCTTTAATGCATAGTAATCTTTGATGACCACCATAGAAGAGGTTCCATTGCACCCACCCAAGTCATTCTGAAGAGGAAACAGAGAGAACAGCAACAGGAAGGTAGCTGTGGCATAAGGTGAAGTTTTCATCACTATCATCTATACAGTGCCTTCCAGTACATGAGCAATTAACAGGCTAGACAAATGACCTCTTAAAAACTGAAACAGTATTTTGTCTATTGATACAAGAGAAGCTACTGATGCATTAAGTTTTTAGTACTTTAAGAGTGCCACAAATCAGGCTGAAAAAACAAAAGGAGAGTTCAAAACCCACTGAAATCAATGGAATCAAGATGATTTTGCTTGGATACACATTAAAACTGAGCCGCATAGTAGCGATTCCAGAATAAAAGGCCAGTATGAAAACAATATTGCACTCTCAATCACAAATCAAGAAGGAAAGAGTTGCTCTCTATATGACCATATGTTCCATTTAAAAGATGTCCCAAGCTTGTTTGTTTTTTAATTTCCTGGAAACCATTCAAGTACTAGCATTATAGCACGGCAGAACCCTCCCCAGTGAATTAGATCCTATCGCAACTTGGATTTTACACCCATTTTTATCTTCTATTTATATTTAGCTGTTTTGTATTGTATTTTTATATGTTTATGGTTTTAATTAATCTTACTGTAAACTGCCCAGGGTCCCCCTTTTGGGGGAGATGGGTGGTGATAAAATTTGAAAAATAAAATAAAATAAATTATCAGAGAGCACAAAGGAAAGGTTATTGCTAAAGAAGATCTAGGGCTACATTTTTATTCTTGCAGCTCAAGCAAATCAGATGACAGTGGTAGTCCAAACTGGCAAAATCTAAAGCAAATTACAATACAATGTTGGCTTGAACATTCAAGCCATTGTGTCTCATGCCCCTTATTTATAATCTTTCCAGTTGATCAAAGCCAAAATCCTCATCTTCTCCAGCACTTTGGGAAGCAAAGTACTGTAAATGAATTCCCAAGTTTATTGCATAAATGCACATCTAGAGAACCACAGCAGAGGACAACAATTTGGTAGGGGAAATGGGAGGTTGGGCAAATGATTAGGCAACCTTTCCTTATGTCTTCTCTTCAAAAGGGGCACCCTAAAACTATAAGGGCTTCAATAAACATTTGTTTGATGCCCAATGTTTACTGACAGGTAAACTTTTGTTTGCCTTTTAGCAGTTTTCCTTCATTTTGTCATTCAGGTAAGAAGATTTTCCTTAACATTCCACCATGACTTCGCTATGAAAAAAGAAACCCACACATTTCTTGGTTTAATGACACCCACATAGCTCATACATTATACATTTACTGTACAGCCTGGCTCACATAAGAAACTTGTTTAGTTTGGTTTTGACATCCTGTGCTATGTGAAGCCAACTACTGTAGATTTGTAAACAATACCATATGGATTAGTGCATTGTACAAACCTAGCCAAATATGGATTATTCAAGAAACAATGGTTTATTGTGCCTGAACAACCTCCTCCACCAACTAGATCATTAGTTAGCCAAAGTTAAAATGGAAGTGGTTACATTACCTTGCTCTGTTCATATTTGTCCCCAGGCTGGTGCTGTTCATGCCCTGTGTTACCATTGGAGGTAGATATCTTCAGAGGTGGAAGAGATGGGTTGCGCATTGTAGCCTTTGAAGTTTTATCAGATCCTACAGGGCCTGAGGAATAGGGTCTGGTGATGGGTTGAGGTGCCCGGCTGGTCTGGGGTCTCATTAGAGCTGAGCTGCTGCTTTCTTTGCGCTGATACTCTATAGGAGACTGTAATGCTACAACAGAATATGATGTGTTAGAGCAGGCCTTCCCATCTACGTTTGCTCCCTATCTATCTCACCATGAACCAAGAATGAATTGCATGTGACCTCTGTAAATCACTGAAAATCAGTGGCACAATTTTCCAATTTTTTCCTCTAAAGAAAATGAAAGAATATGATATTCCTAGTTTCTCAGTACGTTTAGTACATACAACCTCCTTAAAGTATTTTTAAAATAGTTCCGCTCACTTGTAAGACATCATAGCATTGTTAGAAGTAAATAAATAAGGATGTCCCCCAAATAATCTTCTATCCCCTCAAGTAAGAGATTTACATTGTTGCAATGTATGTTATCTTGATATTACACTTAATATTACACTGGAGGCAGGGGAGAGACTATTAAATACAACTGAAAGCTAGTCAGTTGTTAGCTGAAAAACAGTAGACTGAACCTTTTTCATTATGAAGAAGAAGGAGAAAGTTTAAGTTTAGATGAGGATTTTGGCTTTGATCAACTGGAAAGATTAAACAGTAAATAAGGGGCATGAAACACAATGGCAACATTGTATTGTAATTTGCTTTAGATTTTGCCAGTTTGGACTACCACCCACATCTGATTTGCTTGAGCTGCAAGGAACAAAGGAAATAGTGCTACAGCTTTAGATATTTCAGGTCTCATGAAGAGTTGCCACAGGCTTTTCCATATTCTAGCTTCAGAGCCCAAAGGACAAAGGAGCAGAGACACCTCAAAAAACACTTCAATTGTATATCCACTAACTATATACATATATAGAAATTTGCATCACATGATAGTGACATATTTTAAATTTGTTGTGTAGATCAGCTCAATGATATCACTGCATGGAATGTGAAGTGTAGAATCCTATGTGAAACTTCTGAAGGAAAAGCATGTTGCAGTACTTTAAGCCAATATTCTATAAAACTTAGAAGGGGTCCCTTTCAAATGAGGAAGAAATCATATTAAAGTCATGCTAATACTGAATGATGAGATATGTGGCAGAGATGCAGGATGAATGCCTCTATCGTGAGAAAAGAAAAAATTCTGTCATTTTGTGGAGTCCTTGGTGCTCTCTAAGCCTTGTTATTTCCTTGCAGACATTTCATTGCCAGACTAGGCAACATCTTCAATGTTGCCTGAAACATCTGCAAGAAAATAAGATGTTGCCTAGTCTGTCAATGAAACATCTGCAAGAAAACAACAAGGCTCAGAGAGCACCAAGGACTCCACATTCAACCCTGAGCTACAAATACTCTCTTTGATTGGTTCTGTCATTTTCCCTACATACTCCTAGCTTAAAATGAATGAATGAATCATTGTTCTACAGCTAACTGGCTATTCAAAACTCTATGCATAAAATCATCCAATGAAGAGATGGTCGCCTGTAATATTGAAAGAAAGGGATAACCACTATTTCTTCACTGGCTTTTCTTGGATTTCTGATCCAATTCAGTATTGTTCAGTGGCACCCACAGCAAGCCACAATGATGCCACATATGCACTGGTATCATCATGCAAATGGCACAACTTACGTACCTGCGGCAGACAATGGCATGCAGGTACTTAACAGCAGCATTTCCATTATGATGTCATCATACCTGTGTCATTCTTTGGTCCCCACCACCCCAGATGCCCAGTGAAGAGTTAAAAAATTCCTTTCACTGTTTGGCAGTTACTAAGATGTTATACATTAGTTAACTGTTTATACTTACCTGCACTGTAAGTATATTCGTATGTGAATGCAGCCAGTCTATTAGAGATAGTAGTGTACTAAGATAAAATGAACCCCACTAGTACTAAGATATCAATAGAGTCAACAACCTGTTAGACTTCAATTTAGTTTTTAATTTGTAACATGGATATTTCTTTACCATGTATTTGGCTCCTTTGTAGTCATGTACCATATAAAGATGAAGACAGCAATAGCTCAGTGTGGATGACAGATAAGAAGGATCTATGATTGCTATCAAATTGGAGCTGGAGTAGTTTCAACCAAAACTTTACAGCCTTCTGCAAAATACTTGGGCTTTATTTCAACAAAACAACAAAATACCTACCATTTAAGAAGTCCCTCTGTGTGTCAAGTACTTGATTGATATCCTGTACCCAAGCTTGTTGGATTTCAGGATTGGCAGACTGCAAAATGAGCCTTTCTGATGTTTCCCGATTCAGGAGAGCAAATTTGCAAGGATCGTTGTCCACATTCTCCTCAAGTATTAGGTATGTCATCTGCAAACAGCGAGAAAAAACTTGAAAGTAACTGCACAGGGACATGGAAAGCATCATGCTGAAATTGGCTATACAGCAGTGAACTCAAAGGTAGCCCTTTAATTGCAGCCTATAGGAGGAGCAGCAGGTTTGCCTCTCCAGATAATTTCTTATCTGAGAGCTACATTATGGATGCAATTTGGTTTTGTTCTTCAAGTGCTCTGCCAAGTATATTCAACTTCTGAATTATATTTGTGAGCTTCATTTTTTTTTTAAAAGACAAGACAATTATATGTAATCACTATAGTAATTTGCACAGAACCAACTGTTTACATGAATATCCTCTGAAATGGCTTTTCAGATGTCTTGCCAATACATATGAGCATCAACAGAGCCATGAATTTCTCTAGGAAGAAGACTAGAATGCCATTTGCTCAGTTGTGTGAGTTTGAGAATTTTATCTGCTGGCTCAAGTTTTTAGTCAATTTTTAAGACTTTCAGATATGATTTTATACAGATTTACAGAGTTTTATTTTTCTAGCTGCATGCAAGAATATGATAGCTTTCTTATAGCCTTGCTGTCTAGACTGAGAAATCACCTGAAACAATTGTGTAGTAATGAAAAATTATGGCATATCTTTTCTGAAGCTTCTTTTTCCCTTGAGGAACCAGTTTTCAAATTCAAATGGTAACTTAAAGGCCCACATTCACCATGTACTTCAGCTGATCTACTGCCATATATTAATGCATGGTGTAACTATAGGAGATCTAGGTGGAATCTGAAAAATCATATATGTTCTACCATTAATTACTGGATAATGAATCTTGAGAAGTGCAATTGGTGAAGGTCATCCTGTAATGTTATAGTTAAGATGGGAAGTTTAAAATTGTTTGGTTATTCAGAGTTGCCCAGCTATGTAGGTGTGCAGAACAGAACTTTTCAAATATATGAAGTTGGTGAGGCAGGAACCAGGGCTGCTTAGACCTAGACACAATTACTGTTTAAACGAGAAGCAGATCCATTCCAGTCTCAAAGTGGGAAAAGAATGGCCAAGCATCCATTAACGTGAAAGGGTAGGACAAAGAGACTTGGGGTCGAGTTTCTGGAAGAACAGAGATTTATAGCTGAGCCTGGCCTGAAGTGTGACATAATGCTTGCAAAAGCCTCCCAGATATTGGTAAAGCTAGATAAAATATTTCAAAACCAATTTTCAGTTTTGAAGCCACACCTGGGTGGAGCCAACTCAGCAATCCAACAACACACGTTTTTGTAAGCTCCTGCCTTTTTTTAAAGATAATTTTATTATCTTAAATCGTTCATTTTAGCTTCCTTTTTTTTGTTTTCTTTTAGATAGTTTTAGTCAAATCTTTTGATAGTTTTAGTCAGAATAAGCTTTTTAGTTTTTGTAGCTCTTAAATTATATTTTTTTATTATACCATTTTAAAAATATTCTCGGGACTGACATTTGACAGAGAAAACAGGTCCACACCTCTGAATAACAGCCAAAGATGAAAAATCATAAAGTGAAAACAAAAAAGAACTTGAAAAGAAAGTTTAAAAGGGGGCACATACTGGAGATTTAGCCGAGAGGAAATCATAACCAAGACAAGGCTGCGATGACTCCTAGGCAACCAAAGATAAAGAAGTTTCTACAGCCAACAGATACTGTGAGGAAGTCTTCTCTCCCCCCTTTTTCTCCCCTTGCAACCTCTGTATATAATTCCTATTCCACATTGGACTGGGATGCGGAAGATGGTACATCTTCATTGTGTGGAAGTGAGGCGTCAATAGGAGACAGAGGGGAGGATATGAACAATATCAGGAGTAATTTTAAAGGTGACTTGGATCTGGTTGCCAAGAACTGCCTTTTAACAGCGCAAATAGCCACACCCACCAAAAAAATATATAATACATATAGCTCAGTAGTGCAAGAAATTGCAAACACTTGTGTTTATAAAAGCAGTCAAAGAGAATACAGAGAAGTAATAGCATCAAGCAGTTGGATTGGGGAGGGAGTCATGCATTGTGTAAGTCATCCAGATAGTAAAGCACCAGGGAAAAACCATGCAAACCTCCTCCCCTCAAAGCCTTCCCTAAAATGGCTTTTCCTGAACAAAGAGATTCAGAGCTCATGTTACAAATATACCAAAGAGTTCAACCTTCCATTGCTTCCACAACTAACAGTCATTTCCATTTTGGTTTTCCCTATGCACACATACAAGAACACATGAAGCGGCACAAAGACAAAACAAGCCAACACATACAATTTTTCCTAGTTCACTTAGCTAGCTAGTTCGGTTGAAGCTATTCAGACAAGTTAACAGTACACTAGAAGCACAGAACCAGAAGGGCATTGATGACCTCATTCTTTTGACTTCTGAAGTAAAAAAGGAGAAGCCAATTTTACTTTGTTTGGTGTCTCTCTTTTGTGTCTCATCACTACGCTTCCCACATGGTCCCAGGCAGCTTGTTGACCAGTGGAGAGCATGGCTCCACCTTTAGCTGTCTTTTGCTGGAAGGGAAAAGGCAGCCTCATGACTTCTTTTTTTCCTCCCATGGAAGAATGCTAACACTGCTCAGTTTTACTGCAATGGGACCAAACATGGAGATACTTTCCATTCCTTCCTGGAGGATGGCTCCCTCTTTCACCCAAGGAAGCAAATTAAAAAGCTCTGTTTCAGCTGCCTTTCACAACAAAAAGGTTACAGAAGGGTGAAGTCAGTTGGTGGGCAGGAAGTTATATGCAGGCTGGTAGATATGCCCCCCAAGGCCTGCCCTGGCACATGACTTGCCCTGTGGCTGTAAAAAGTTGTCTATCCTTGATCTAATGGGCCAGAAATTACTTAAAGAAGCAACCCAATAGCCTTATCAATTTCTTACCTTTATGTTCCGCTTAAACAGGTACCCAGGTGTTAAAGAGCCTTTCCTGAGTAGTTCACTAAAGATGACTATTTGCTCAAAGAGGAAAACTCTGCGTTCCTTTGGCCGAGACAACCCTCCAGAGTCCTGCTCTGTTACATAGAATGTATCCTGTTGCAACAATTTCCCTTGAGCTGCCAGCTTGCCCTAAGACAGGTTAAGAAACTGAGGTAAACATAAAATGAATGGATGCAGGAAAATAATTTATTTAATTTATTAATTGCTATGCAATGAATTGTACCCAGGACAACTTATATAAATAAAAACGGACTCAAACAAAAGTCCAATAAAACACACACAAACGCATGAAGTTAGCACAAAATATTTCAAATGAGTAGGGACAGGGGCTAATATGTAACAGACAATGATCACTAATGGATCTAATAACTTCCACAGAAATAGAAGCATATTAAGATTAAACAGCAAGAATATATACTAGACATTAGTACAGGTAACAAATGGACATCCTCTAATTGGAGGTGTGGGATGGGACCACGGAGGTTAGAGACCTTCAGCCTACAACCCTGTGGACTTCAGCGTTCATAAACATAAAAAAACAGTCTGCTTTAATGAATAGCAGAGAGGAGGAGCTCTGTTCTTCAGAAACATTTTCAAAGTCTGCAATCCTACTGTATTTATTCTATACTGCAGTGTTAGAGGACAGCTCCCAATATCCCTACCGCTAATGGCTAGAATTGTTGTTCAGGGTTGGGAAGGGACCATGATATAATCTTAGAAGTTTTCAACAAGCCTCAATCATTTCTACAAGTAAAAAGGCAACTGACATTACTGCATAAGAAAGAAGTGATACCTCAAAGCCCTGCAGTCGTCCTAGATTCATCATGTCATTGCAGCGTTTAGGAACAAGGCACATCAACTCTACAGCTTTCTGTAAGAGAGAGGGAACAGAGTAAATATGGGAAAGGATAAAAGGCTGGCTGGTCCCCTCTTCTACTCTGACTAGGACCACATATGGATCCACCCTTCCATCTAGAGAATACAGGCCAGAATCAGAAAATTTATATATTGTGAAAAGATGTCCATTCCTCAAATTGACTTTTAAAGAAATGCAGCTTTCAGCTGATTATAATCCACTGTTTACTTGAAAGAGCTTGGATAACATTTTGTTTGGAAATATGTAAAGGCAATCAGAAAGCGGGCCTCAGAAACATTCTCAGAAACTGATGGGTAACCATAACCTCATGCTTTGTTAGGAGGTTGCCCACTTGGGAAGGGAGGGAGGGAGGGAGGGAGTTGGGGTATAGTAGGAACAACAGTGGGAGAGGCTAAAGAATGTCAGCACTAGATCATTTCAGCATTCACACAATGACAGTCAGGAGACCAGGATCCTTTAACTGTTTAATGAAGCGAAATGACTAGGACAGAAGTAAAGCTGAGAATGGAGAATTCCCGCTATAACATAAATTTAAAATTACATTCCCTTGATTGCCTTCCTTTCCCATGAAAGTATATCACCCCCCTTCCCAACCAGGTGGTATTGCTGGTGTATCTCTACTGGCCGGCCTTGATGTGAACCACCATAAATCTGTAGCCATAATAATGCAATTCACACTCCAACCTAACACCCCCTCCCATCTGGCGGCAGAGAGTCTGCCCCATTGATAAGGAAGTAATGGAAGATGCTCTGATAAGGGGTTCTGAGAGCCTTTTGATTGGAGGAATCTGACAAAGAAGCTATAGGAGTATCTTCACCAAGTTTGAAAAATTAACGCCATGCCCACTATGACATCTCTGTTGTAAACAGGCCAGCCTCTTCTTGATAGCTATTTTATGAGAGCATGTACAATCTGCTTTCAAAATCCTAGCTGCATCCATCAAATCACAAAGGTCAGGGACCCTTCTTCTAAAATAAGAGTACCAGATTATATAACATCATTTGCTGCTCAAACATACAAGCTTTATTCACTCATTTAAGTTTTAATTTACATATTTCATTTATCATTACTAAAAATAAATGCAACTAAAATAAGCATTTCAAGAATAAAGGAACAAGGACTTTAACTTCCTGTTTAATGATTTTAAAATCTATATTTGATTCATTATGTGCCATCAAATTGTTGTTGATTGCTAGCGACCACACATATTTTCTCCATAACAATCTGTCCCTAACCTGGTCTTTCAGGTAAAATTTATATAGAATTATATAAATTATATGATTATAATATATAATTATATAGTATTGCTTGTTTTACATAAAAACAAATGTTATTTGCATTCTTCCATTTTGTTTAATGAAAAATATCCAACTGACTTATAACATAATTAAACCTTTCTTTTTAAAGTATATCAATTACAAAACAGAATAAAAGGTAACAGATAAACTGTACCTCTATCTCGGAGCACTCCAATCCAGCCTTTTCACTGTATTTCAGGAAATCCTATGGGAAAGAATATCATTCTTTAAAAATGATTTACATTTAAATGCACTTTTAAAAATGAATAGCATTGTTTGTCTTCTTGTAGGATTATCTGGAATTACAGTATACTTAAAACTATCTTATGCAGAATACATACCATCCTGACTATATACTTAATCAAATGTATGACTGAAATTATGTACTTGGTTTAGATTATGACACTCCATGTTCAATACAAATCAGGGAAACAGCTTTGACTGCTAGCATAATTGGCCATAGCTTTTCTTCTGTATAAGAGAGAGCTAATGTCAACAGATGAGGTTGAGAGTTGCATTTTTTTATATTAAAAATGTTAATATCCTGCCTAAGAACCACTAGAATTCTGAAATTCAGAATCAGATGTGGAGAGACAGAGAGAGAGAGAGGAATGTTCCATAAAAGAGATGCTACCATCTTGATGGTGAAGACTTGATCCTAAATGACATTTACCTTGTGTGATGAAATAGGGGCGCACAGAATAGGGTTCCTGATAAAGATTGTAGCATTTAGTTATATTCATGTAAAGGACATAGGCCATAAAGCTTTACTAGAATTATAAAAAACTTTTTATATGGATCCTTGTATGTGTATACTTCTAAAAAACTCACAGCTAAAACCAGTGGAGTTACCTAAATTAGGTAACTGGTTCCAATAATAATTCATCATGACTGCCCACCAGGTGATGGTGAGATTGCCAATACCAGCATGTACACACATACAAAATACTTGGGCTGCCTGGAGTAAGATGCAGGCTCAGCACCAGGCCAGCATGATACCCTCAGGAAGCAGTCCAGCAAATATAAAAAAAATTAACAATTGATTTGCACAAACTGGAGCAAACTGCTAGATAACACTGCTGGCTAAACATGTAAACACAGTATCAATTATACTTGGCTCACTGATGAATTTTTGGTGTACATTTGCAAAATATTTTATGCAACCCTCTAGAATAGATAGGAAGTTATAGTTACTGTTTGTGCAACTATTTTAAATAGAACTCTTTATGTCTATGTATGTCTATACAGTATGTCTATAATACAAAATGCATTATTTTACAAATCATATTGCAATCCAGGTATGTCATGTATGAATAGAGCAAAGTAGTAACAGAAACTTAGAAATAAAAGCCTATACAAGTAGTCCTCACTTAATGACTGTTCATTTAACAATGGTCTGAAGTTACGAACACCTCGGAAGAAGTGCTTTACGACCTGTACTCACGCGTATGACTTGTAAAACGTCACACGACCCCTGCAGTCATGACTGCAATTTGGGCACTTGGCAGCTGGCTTGCATTTACAACCAGTTGCAGCATCCTATGGTCACATGATTGCGATTTGTGATCTTTTTTGCCAGTTTCCAGCAAAAAATATCCATTCGGGAAGCTGGATTCACTTAAAGACCACAGTGATTCACTTAACAACCTGTGATTCACTTAATGACCACAGTAATTCACTTAACGACTGTCATAACACGGTAGTAGAAATTGGGTCTGGTCATGTGGTGACTCACTTAACAGCCGCACTGCTTAACAACCTGTTTTCTGGTCCCTATTGTGGCCATTAAGTGAGGACTACATCTTCCAACTTCCAGTGGCCAGCTGGAAAAAATTCCGCCAAACAACCACCTTTTCATTTCAAACCCTTTACACTATTGAACAAACCACTTCCTGAGCCTTAGCGTAGCACACACAAAAAGTCATTGCACACATCCAGGGAATACTTTAATTTCACTTGCTAATAACTGTTTTTGTCTTTTGAGTTACATATGCCCAGCTCTTTGGCTCTTTGTGTGTGTGTGTGTGTGTGTGTGTGTATGGCTTTTGGTGTATTTTACCTTGAGAAGCAACTGGTACTTGGTTATTCTTTGAATGGGCTTAATTAAGAAGTCACTGAGAGTTAACCGCTGGTTTATTTCTTGTTGCACCTCCTGTAAAATGAAAGTAGGAGACACCATTGTTGAGACAAAATAATGAATTTCTTGTTTGCTTTTTTTTATGGAACTCAGGAGAGCATATGTGGGGTCTGATCAGGGCACTGACCACACTTACAGTTTCTCAGATTCTGTAGGCTTTTTATGTTGTGCCTACAAAAATTAGTCTGAGGTTATGGAACATGTTACAATGAGTCACCCATTAGCTAAACATAAGAGGGAGCTTGGCATGTTCTGGCATTACAAATCCTAATTCCAAAGCTTGTGTATTAGAACCTGGCACTTCCCTTATTATAACAAGCAGAGTGCAATTATTCAGAAAATGCCAGATAACATGCTTTGTCTCTTCTACATTTGTCCATGATTATGTAATCAATAATGAATCTGCTTCCTAATAATGTAAAATGAATGGATTATTTGATGTATTTATAAGAAATTTAACCTTGCTTTTTACTAAAAGTAATGCCAAATTAACAGTATTTGTCACTCAGAGCATTATATAACCCCAAAGTACTCCTAGCTTGCAAGTAAAATTGAAAAAAAGTATTACTAGAAATGTAATTTCTATATTAAAGTTTTAGAAAAAAGTTTTAATTTGATTTAAATTTAGGAACTAGTCAGTATTAAGGAACTCCTCTCTTCCGTTCCTTACTCACTTTTTGCATTCTCCACCTCTGCCAGCTAAATATCTCAAACTCTTGCAAATGAAGCCAAGTATCACCCGAGAACAAATATCCACTGCTAATTATTAGGAAACATTTACTGAGAAAGCAAAGGGACACGAGAGCAAAGCCAACAGTCCAAGCAGGGAAAAACTTGCTGATACAGATCCAGAAGTATATACATGCAAATACAAGAAGAGAGAAGAAATCAGGCCTCATGTTTGAACTGCAGCACAGAACAGCCATCCTCTGAAGAACACCAGACTTACCTCAAAATATGTACCACATTCAGCTACTATATATTCTGATTTTGGTTTATTTTGACAGTACACCACATACATGTGTAATCGCCTCTCCTGTAAGAAATGAAATGCACAGCTGTCTTAGAATAAGCCTGTGTTACAACTTTCAGAGCTATCTGGGCAGAGCAGGAAAATAAATTTAATCATGCACTCGCTTTCCACATTTTTTCTGTCTGCTAATCTGATCAAAGAGTGATGGGAGAGACTTAAAAATATTGAAGAAAACAAAAGAACAAAACACTAGTTCATATACATACTAAGTTGGGAAAAGCATTCAGAGTCAAAGATGGGCCACAAACTAAAAGCTTCTCTGTCTTAGAAGGATTCGATCTGAATTGTTCCTGTTCCTTCCAGACCCTGACATCTCCAGGGACTGGGTCAGCACTCCCACAGTATTGCCTATTTGGTGCAGGGCTCAGATATGTAATTTGGTACCATCAGCATACCGCCGAACCTGACCCCATGACGACGGATGACCTCTCCTAGAGGCCTCATGAGATGTGGGAGAGCAGATTGTCCTGCTTCACTCTAACCAGAATCTCTGGGTAGATCTTCCTCTCACTCACACACCCAGAATGGATCTGGTCCCTTAAGAAAGAAGAGACTCACTGAAGAATGGTGCCTGTCACTCCAATCCTTTGGAGCCAATCCAGAATAATAGCATGGTTGATGGCACTGAAAGCCACTGAGAGATTAAGAAGACCAAGAGAGTTGGATTCCCTCTGTATCTCCAAAGGTCATCTATAAGTGTGACCACGTAGTTTCCATACTGAACCTTGGTCTGAACTCTGACTGCTACCAGTTCAGATTAACTTTCCACAAAAGATTATAGAATGCGTTAGTTGAAGGTGTGTGTTTTGTTTTTATACATCTGTATTATACTAGATTTTTTTCCTTGAAGACCTATATCCTGAACACACACAAGGCTCTAGCTAGGAAGAAAAATCTAAACATCATGTATAATAAATTTAGTTCTGGAGGGATGCAAGTTACATTTCCAACAAAGATTTTGTTTAAATCATAAGAAAATGCTAAGGAAAACACGGTATTTTTTGTATTATGACTGGAGCTAACATATTACTTATGTTCAGAAAAGAAAAAATGTATGCAATATTGTAGTTTTATAATTTAAGGAAAATCTGGACATCATAACCTAAAATATGTAATTCCTAGCCTTGTTTGGTATCTTTTAAAAATGATGCCATAAACTGAGCAAAACTGATACATTTAGGAGCTAATTTCCTTTTAAGAAAAGTCTGACTTGTAACTCACGTGTTTGATGAAGAGCTGTGCTAAACGGTCATGCTCCTGAAGGCACTTTTCCAGTTCAGCAAGAAAAAAACTGCAATATAAAATAGGCAACTATGCTCAAAATCTCTTTCCCTTCTTTTCCAATATCCCCCATTAACACATTGTATGATTCTATAATTAGAAGATAAACTTGATGTTATGTCAGTTACCTCTGAAAAACCTAGTGTTTTATTTTGCTAATGTTTAGCAGAATTTCACTAATATTATACACAAATGTACAATAAAAAGCTATCTGTATCCACCCAAAATCTCCCTCCCAATATTAACACTCTTGCTGTTTTTATCTTCTACCCAATTTGGGCAGCTAATTCTGTGGGGGAATCTAGGTAAATATATAGAAAAGTATAACTTGATTTTCATTATGAACTTGTTGTTAGCAAGCAGAATGTTAATTGCTGTTATGTGGAAGCAGCATATTTATAAGGCAAATTTGCCTTACAAGGTAAAATAGTTAAGTAAGAGAAGGAAAGCAGCAAAACGTTTGAGGAAAAAAGATTTCTAATTACTGGTATACGGCGGGTGGGCAGGCATACATACATACATACATAAATATAAAATTTCTCAACAAGGAAAAAAATTCAGTTGCTGTTAAAATTGGATTTAATTTAAAATTAATAAAAACTTTTATCTTGCAGCTCAACATGTTTGGACTGAATCAGACCTCCTTTAGAATGCTATACCCTAAACAAAAACTCAAATATACATAGGCTGTTCCTGAAGAAGGCCTAATTCAGTCCAAAGTACTTTGGGTTATGGAATAAAGACAAATCTCAACAATGAATGAATTCTTCTCCTCCTTACTTTTCATGATATTGTTTCCTCTGTTTGGGTGGTATTAATTTTACTGAATACTGTAGCTTTTATCCTTATAGCATCCACTTTCAAATATGCATAGTTCATTTTAGCAGCTGATTTCTTTTCATTTCTTTTCTGACTTTCATCACATATTACACTTACATTATTAAAAATATGGCAAAATACCTGTAGTAGAGTTGTGTTCTTTCAAGACTATGATAACAGTGATAACTGCACATAATTCTAGCAAAAAGCTCAGACAGAAAGATGGGTTGTAGTTCTACAAACTCCTCTCCCTTCAATTCTTTATTCTGTTTTCTGCTAGTTGTTGTTGTTGATTCGTTTAGTTGCTTCCGACTCTTCATAACTTCATGGACCAGCCCACGCCAGAGCTTCCTGTCGGTCAACACCCCCAGCTCCCCCAGGGATGAGTCTGTCACCTCTAGAATATCATCCATCCACCTTGCCCTTGGTCGGCCCCTCTTCCTTTTGCCCTCCATTCTCCCTAGCATCAGCATCTTCTCCAGGGTGTCCTGTCTTCTCATGATGTGGCCAAAGTATTTCAGTTTTGCCTTTAATATCCTTCCCTCAAGTGAGCAGTCTGGCTTTATTTCCTGGAGGATGGACTGGTTTGATCTTCTGGCAGTCCAAGGCACTCAGAATTTTCCTCCAACACCACAGTTCAAAAGCATAGATGTTCCTTCTCTCAGCCTTCCTTATGGTCCAGCTCTCGCAGCCATATGTTACTACGGGGAACACCATTGCTCTAACTATGCGGACCTTTGTTGTCAGTGTGATGTCTCTGCTCTTAACTATTTTATCGAGATTGGTCATTGCTCTTCTCCCAAGGATTAAGCGTCTTCTGATTTCCTGACTGCACTCTCATATAAATTATAGCATCATCTGAATGCTATATTTTCTTGCCAATATTGCTCTACTCACATTTCAGGTAGGTGTCATGCCAACAATTAATTCCAACTTGCAATCCTGAAATGTCTTTCAATAAATATTGTTTAAAAATGCAAAATCCTATCGATCCTCACCAGAGATACAATTTTAAACAACAGGGAGGGCCACGACTATAATTCCAGCAACAAAAGAACAGCAGGTACAATACAACAGCAATCCTTTTTTATAATAAATCATAATCTTCTTCAGCTAATGCTAACAGCTAGAGAAGAATCAGGACAATACTGGACCAATGTTTTCCATGTCCCAGTCCTTTACTTGTGACAGTGTTTTGTGGCGGCATCATCACAAAGGTTTTTTTGCTGATGTAGCCTATCATTTGTGTTTAATACTTCCTTGTTTCCACATTTATATCCTTTTGAGCATGGATTTATTATGTTTGTAGTAAATACCTCTACCTAGATCTGCAGTTTGGGGGAAAACTTTTTTTAAATTTACTCTGAAAGCTTTCTTCTCTGAACATGTTCCCATGAGCTTTTGCATCCCTTTAAAATAAAGATCACTTTTATCCACAGCTCCTTTGCTGTGTGCATGTCATGCAGGTGCCAGTTTTAAATCCTGAGAGTGTATCAGTACACTCAAATAGATCCTGCAGTTGATGGGATGTGGGCAACAAATGTATTGGCTCACAAGGTAGTCTCCAAATTAGAGATCCTTGCTTGTATAAGATAATGTAAGCATCTTTGGGGTAAACTGGGCTTTTGTTCTGCTTATGGCACATTGGTCAAAATGTACCAAAACAAGTACTGTCCTTATTGTTAGCAGGGAATGCTACAGGGAACATAACTGCAAAACCAGTAACCTAGCCTCTATCTTGTTTATGTTACTAAAAAGTGTTCTGTGAAAGCCTTATTAACCAAACCCATGATGGGTAGTGGGTATCAGTATCTATGGACTCATCTGGTTTTGAGCAAGACATATGGAAAACTGCCATGACTTTAGTCTGTTTGTAATGTCAGAATAAAGACCATGATTAACAAATGAAAGAAAAGGAAGAAAAAAAATTGAATGCCATATGTCTGTGAAACTAACAGAAAGGGGAAAATGTAACAGATCTGAATTCAGGTAGCCTGACCTTGTGGAACTGAGTTTATGAATACATGCAAGGAAGTGAAGCAATCAGTTTAATTATGAATGAAATGATAAAAATATGTATCATCTAGGTTGCTGGGGATGCGTATGAAAGTAGGAGTATACAGGTCTGTGATAGTTGCATGTTATTGTCTAGTGAATGAAGATAATGGAAGAGCTAGGGATGAATTTGGGGGGGATCTGTGCAGCTTTCTATATGAATACAACCCAAGGGAAAAAGAAATTCTATAAGGTGATAGGAACAAATGGATCAGAATGACATGAGACCCAGGAATGAATGATAATGGTGATTTTTTTGATGAGCATCTGCTTAGAAAATACTCTTTGTTTCAAATACATGATTTAAGCATATGCCTATTCATACATATGCACAGATGGAAAAGGAAGGAAGTAGAAAGCATGACCACACCAAATTTTTTTCAACAAAACTATGAAAATGAAAGAAGGATACAAGGGTAGTAAGAGGTTCTGAATGTGGGACAAGTCATTATTTAGTAATGTCAACAGTGAATTTTTTTTGGGGGGGGGAATGGATGAAAGAAGTGAAAGAAACCAAATAAAAGCAGAATGACTGCTGGAAGACACATTTATTTATTTTATAAATTTATTCACTGCCCATCTCTCCCCTATGTGGGGGGGGGGGACTCTGGGCGGCTTACAATAAAACAAGGTTAAAATATGAAACCATTACGTTACAAAATACAATAAAAATATAAAAATATAAATATACGTCCCATGCCAAAACACATGTACAAGTTCTATATGAAAAACATAAATTAATTTTCTACGGGAACGAATAGAAAGAATGGATGTAAAGAATACAGAAGGTACTTAGAATACGATGAAAAGAATTATGCTACATAGTGCCACAGGACTGGAGCTATCCTAATGGGAAGTATGTGGGTATTTGTAGCATGTGAATGAGGGGGAGAAAGGGACAAGTAATGACTCTGGTCACATTAAATGCATCTGAATATAAAGAAATATTGTACAATTTAACATTAGTTGTTTATGGTAGCTTATAGACTTACTCTTTGTGCCAATCATAGATCTGGTGAATGTTTCCAAATACAATCTTGTCTTTCCCTTTCATATCTTCAGGCACACCTTTTTCTTCTATTCTTTTCATGAATCCCTTGACAAGGAAAAAAAATCAGTGACTAAGCAATGGCAGACAGGAATATGACCAGTAATAATGTTCACTTTTCAAGCGAAGAAGGATCAACTACCCATTGTAATAGCAGATCTTTTTATCCAAGAGATCAAGGGTCTGTTAGTTCCAGTTCCTATATTAATATTTTAGAGATATGTATTAAGTTTAGATGAGCCTTAAGGACTTGTTGTATTACAAATCAATTAGGCTTTTAAGAATACATAGAATGGGTTGCAAAAAGTCAGTATTAAGACAGTATTAATTAGATTGTGATTTAAAAGTTCCTGACATTAGCTTTTTACTGAAAAAACAGTTTATATCTAAATTAATTTATTTTAACTCACCTCCACCACAGTTCCTAAGTCTTTGACATAGTCTTTCTCCGTTTGTACCAGTTCATTTAGAACAAACCTAGAGTTCAAAAGAGATGTATACTGGTTTCACGAAGGCCTCTCATTCAAGCACTGACCAAAACTAAATTTAAGCAGTGTGACTAGTTAATCATTAATGCAATTTCCATTCAGCAAGAAGTTCTGAATAGATATGCCAAGAGCTTGAATATCCTCATCCTGAGAAGATGAGCTGAGGAAAAAGGTAAGGTGATAGAAGCTGACTTAAGGCCTACCAGAATAATCCTCATCTTCTACTAACCATCTTTTTCATTATGTAAAAATAACATCTTAATAGCAGAAAAAGTAGGTTTAGATTGCTCCCATTGTCTTCAGCACGAGTGACCCCCTTTGAATCTCTAAGTTTTCAGTGTGATTTTGACTGAACCAAAGCAAGGCCAATGGGTAGAAGGGACATGCCGGCTAATGTCTATAGCCTCCATGTCCTACTTGATTCTGGTATTACCATTCTTATAAATGTGTATTCCACATGAGAAGTATACATTTTAGGCTCCATCCAATTTCATGCAAATAGTTTTCCCTTCAGAATAAAATTTGCCCTCCTCCCCACTTAACAACCATTATCAAATCTGCTCTTGATAATATGGGTTGCAGCTGGAGGGGGCGCTCGATCTGATAGACATTTCTAAGCTACTAGTGGTAGAGGCCTCAGAGACAGTTGCAAAATAGATCAACAGCAACAACAAATTAACTTACATCCTGCCTCTCATAGCTTTGGCTTTTTGTTCCTCTTCAAAGTTTCTTGAAGGAGGAGTTGAAGGTGTCACACTTTCATTCAGGCATCCAGTACTATCCTTTAAGCTTCCTCGGTAGGAGCCTCCTTCTAATGTCTTAAGAAATAAAGGAGAGAGGACAAAAGATTAAAAATTGTAACTAGTAACTAGACATTTACCTTGTTTTCTCTGGTATTCTAGATTTATAATAATCAATCATGAAGAAAATATTTCAGCTTTTCTCAATTTCCAATTTATTTTACTGGGGGGCTGGGTGGGGACTTAACAATGAACCAGTAATTCATTTTGCCTCCTAACCAATATCATTTGTTCCAGAAACTTCCTGTTTTTTCTTAAAATATTCCTGATTGGCCCTAACCAGAATAGAAGCCAGAAGTTGCAATAAAAATATTCCAAGAATTTTATTGTGAAAAAATGTTTTTATGGGCTTTGTTACTTTTAATGTTTTTTAATGATTTTTCTGTTATGTTTGGTTATTTTGTTGTATTGTTTTTGTATTTTTAACTTTGTATGCCATCCAGTCACCTGAGATGGGCGGCTATATAAATTTACCAAATATAATTTTAAAAAATAAAAAAATAAAATAAAATACTCTTACCAAAAAACTCATCTCAGTAAGCTTTAACAGGACTAATCTTGGGAAAAAATGGATATAGGATTATATTTTTTTTTCTCTCTGCTACATGTTTCTGTCCTTATCAATGGATTTTATAGCAATCACCACTAGCAATTACCAAGATCAGAACTTGGTGATCAAACACTAAACAGAACCCAGTTTGCAGATAAAAGCAGATTAAACCCTAGTCCCGATATATTGCAGGGATATATAGCTGGCTATTTTACTTTAGACAAGAGGCACAAATTTAAATTGTTATACTAAAATAGGGGTGGGATTAATGAAGGGGATTTTTCAATAATTGGTATTGCTGATCTGAAACACCAGCAGCATCTCAGATGTGAGCTGGTTAAACATAACTGTTCTAAAAAGGATAAATATACTGTGTTGTTCAAGATCAGTTTTTCATTCCAGTGAATTTCATTTTACACATAAAAAGATTGTATCATTTCCCAGATATTTTTCACAACATCACATTTACCATATCTGCTTAACATTTAATTTACCCTAGAGCATTCAACACCATTTACATCATGCTTCTTTCATTAGAAAAAACTATTAATCTGCTTAATACTATGGGAGAACAGTTTCTAGGAATAAAGGAAGTGTTGTCTGAGTAGCAATTCTTCGAGCTAGTTGATAATTACTTTTTTTTCCCAGGATCTGATGCCTGTTTGTAAGCAGAGTTTAAACTGATGTTTCCCAGTTCGGACAATAATAGAAAATTGGATTAACGAGTCAGGATGTCGAGCAGAAATTTAGATATACAAAAAAGGAAGAAAGCAGAAGGCTGAGACAAACTCATAAAGACAAGGTTAATTTTCAAAGGAATTAAACTAAACCAACTTGCTATATTACAGCCAGTCATAATATTGAGCTGCTACCAGTTTTCTTTCAGCCAGCTGAGTATTTGCAATGTTTAATTATTAAAAAATGTCATGTAATGCTGTTTAGTTTTAAGCTTAGTCCTTGGAGCTCTTTCATTGTATTCAACAAAGCTTGTTCCTAAACATTATTGCATAATCCTGTCTAAGATTTTTGTTCTTGTTCGTATTCCTCATGCACTGCACACTCTTAATTGAAAAGTAAACTGAAGCTCTTTTAACTAAGGTGGAACATTAAACTGAACATATGGCCTCATGAACACTCTTGAATCAAAGTTTCCAAAACTAACTCTCTATAGGGCAAAAAAGCTGTGACTATCATACATAAAGCAATAAGCATCACTTACAGCAAACACTTAAAACAACTAACACATCCTAAAAACATTTTCATGACAGCATTTCTACTTTTTATATTAGTTTCAACTGGCATTTTTCACTAATGTCAAAAAAGTTGTTGTGACAGGAAAGCTGCAGTCACCTACCTAGAGGTTTATCAGATAATGCATATGATGTATCAGTCAGCATTAATCAATAGAGGTACTTTATGAACATGTTATCTCAGTTTATAACTAAAAAGACTACAGAACACCATGAGATTTTGATTAGATATTCAGCATGTGTGCAGAACAACAGATGAGAAAAGCAGGGTAAGCTGGCAGAGGGACCCATTATTGGCTTTCTCTGTAGCCAAGTTATAATGTTTTTCTTCAGTGAATCCCAGGACTCTACACTTACCAGCTTGCTTTTGACCAATTTTTCTATTGCACTGACAAGATCTGCAGCAGTTGGGACATCAGAGCTGGTCTGTCGAGAAGCTAGCAAAGAGGAAGACTGCAAGACACCAGTTTGCAAAGGAACAGTAGGTTAGCAGGAATGAGAAGAGGAAAGCCAACAGGTTAGCAGTTTGAGGTCATACACTGGGTTAAAAGCAGGAAAAATGTGGTGGGAGCATGAAGAGCTTATGTGGGGAAGACTATGACATATACAAGGCACAGGACTCAACAACAGACTGGCAAACCCAAAGAACAGTTCTGGAGCTGTGATTAGGATTTATGCCCATGGTGGTTCAAAGTTTTTTTCTAAAAAACCCAATATGTAGTCACACAAAAATACCATGAAGAACAGTTTTCTTCTTGCTTACATATTTCAAGATGTCAACAGTCTTGTGTTCTTCTGAACCAGCAGATGCTAGATATGTAAAATATTTGGGGGGGCGGGGGGAAAGAAGACTTTACATCCCTGCCAGCCTATAGAATAATAAGAAGTACATGTGTCTCTCTTCTTACTAATTTCTATAGCTTAAATAGCACAAGAAAAAAGTTGGATCAAGCTAATTGCATAGCTAGCCCAGTATTCTGTACTGTACATGATTGCTGAATTCTGCCAGATGTTCAAGATTTAAAGATTTAAAGCTTTAAAACAAAAAAAGCACTTAGACTGTCACTTCTTTCCATAGACATCTTTGAAAACAAGAGTGGGGAAGACAGATAAGAATATCAGTTGCTAGGATTGTTATTCTATTAGAACTGTCAAACAAGAATCTACGAAAGAAAGCAAAATAGCTTCAGTTCATGCTACAATTTTTGTGGGTGACACCTCACGGAGCATTAGACATTTTAAAAATACATCCAGAACAACCCACGCCACCACACACACCATTTTCTACCTTGGAAAACTACCATTGAAACAGTTATTCTCCAATTCATATATTATCTTTCCACTAGTTTCAGAATAGTAAAATACATGGCTGTTGAATGTGTAAACATCTATTTAGGTTCTAAAGGCTAGATCCTGGGACTGGCTGTTTTAAAGCCAGGTAGGGAATATTTATGGAGCAAATGGAAGAACAACTGGAGCCTTAAACAATCTATTGATCTTCCTTTCTTGCACACTCATTCACATATACAATTTTTGGGATATCAGACTCACTCTGAAAGTTCTTCAGCATAACCAGATCTCAGATGAACTATATGGCAACATGAATATCTGACCCACTCCTCCTCCTTTGAGGGTACCACTAACAAAGAAGCAAATGCAGTGGGGTGGCTTGATACTGATTCCTAAAATACTCCAAATCAATACTGCCTCCCTTCAAAAATATCTTTTTCTCCATGTTCCAATTCTTCTATGCAAAAAGAAACTGAACATAGTCAGAAAAATGTATAACCAGTCTGAGAATTGTGTAATATTTAGATGTGGGTCACGTGTGCTCTTGAAGGTAGATGGCTCTTTATAAACTAATCTTTACATAAAACTTAATGATCCCCACAGGTGTAGATTCCCTGAAGGAAGAGTCGAGTCTAAGAAAACTGTAGTGAAATTAGTAAGTGTGGCTGAATTGGGCCCAAGTACTGACAGGCAAATAACACTCTCAATAAAATGGACTATTGTAGCAGCATTAGGCAGCGGTGCCAGGTGAAGGTTTGTTAGAACTGCTGCGGAGTGATGCATCATTCTGGTTGCTTTATTCCCTAAGAATATTGTGCATTAGACATTTTGTCTATCTTCTCTCATTGATTCTAAGTGACTGATAGGCTGCCAACAAGCCATATTAAAGCAATTCCAAGTTACGAGAAAGATTACTTTAACATGGAATGCAGAAGAATTAACTCTTAATTAATAGAGCTGTGTAAGCTTCAAAAATTATTCAGTAGTAGTATTTCAGACCGTGTGCAAGCACAGTACTTCTCTGCTATTCATTAGAGAAGCCCATCTTTTTTCAGATTTCTGTGTGAATGGGATTCATGGGATCCAAAACAGTTGTTCCAAATAACTTTCAAGGTGAGCACAGCCATAACAATTAATATAAATTTAAGGCTAGCAACTGCTTCTCCCTTTGGAAAAAATAAGGACTTGTAATTTATTTTAATTCTTAGGCTGTGTACAGACAGCAGTGCAGAGTCAGTTTGTTTTCACTGCAGTTTATTTAATAAGCACTATGGCTGGATTCAGATACTACACTAAGCCATAAACCATGGCATACAAACTACAATGGCTGAGTGGATGTAACAAACATTAGAATTTTACATGATGCATGAACTCAGACGTGTAATCCTTCCAAGTAAATCCACAACACTGACTATTCTTCAGTCTTCTGATCAGAAAAATAGTCAACATTGCATTATTGGCCATTTTTCCCCCTGAAGTTATGCAACATGTCTAGTTTATAAATGAAGAGCTCCAATGTTCGGCAATCCATGAAAATACCAATTTCAAACTTTAAAAGTCTTTATAAATAAAATACCACCAAACTATTTTTGTTTTGGTTGCAATCAAAAGAGCTGAGGAAAGCTGAAATCTATATTGGAAGGTTGTACCTGAGAACAAGTTATATCAATCTGTAGAACATTCTATCAAAATTAGCTTCTCCAATAGCTTATTGCTCCAAATAATAGCAAGTTATTAATTATTACCTTCCCCAACTAAGAAGCAGATTGTGGGGGTAGAGGATAAGAAACCAGCCTTCAAGAGAAAAATTACATTGTCCTTCCACCATTTCTTGGAAATCTTTAGTGGATTTTGAGATAACAACTTACTCAGTACTTTTGGATTTGTTAGAAAAGCTACTGAGGAATTGCTATCTTGCTTCCCACAATGCATGATGTCTTATGAAGTACGATATAAAGAACTAAAAATGTTTTATAGGAAAAGCAGACAATTTTGATATGTAATTAGAAAAAAAGATGATCAAGAGAAGAATAAGGCAGACTTCTGCTGGTTGACAATCAGTTCTAAATAACTGAAGTAAAAAATTAATGAGCAGAAAATTTGAATAATATATACAGGGAGAATGGTGGAATCAAATTCTTATCTTATGCATGGCTTCAAACAGGCTGGAGATGATGGGAGCTATTGTTCAAGACCACTTGAGGATCAATTGCTATAAATAATGGTTATCAGACACTTTTCTTAGGATTCCAACAGGTTCCCCAAAAGTTTAAGAATTCCCAGTGACAAGATCAATAGTAGAAAATGTTTCCATGAAACAATACTTTGCCTTGTGTTTTTTGTTGTAGCAGGGAAATATTTGGGTATGTTTTTAAAATTACTCTCAATATATGGAAGGAGATAAAATAATACCCAAAATGAATTGAACATTTTCATTATAATGTAATTCAGAAGTGTTTACAGTGTCCAGAACTTTCCTGGTGGACAACTGAACTTTAATGTGAACTGCTAAGAGGTCTGAAAGTCCCAAGAAAATATATGAACCATTTCATACCTATAAAAAGCATGAATTTTAAAATATCAAGCTACAAATGTAAGCAGGTTAAATTATAAAAATTTAAGCAGGAAATGGACATTAATGCACTTAAGTATATAACCAAGATTGTTTAGTTCCATTTTTTCTAGCAAAACATTAACAAGTCTCATGAAACCATATGTATCGTACTTGATGTTTTAGATCCTAATAGAGTCTTTTCCCCCCTTTTAATAAAGTTATTCCAAGGAGAAATGTAGTTAGAGCCTTACCATCTCATCTTGTGTAGGATCATTATCAAAAATCTTCATTGGAGGAGGAAGTGGTGTATGAGATTCTTCATCTGGTTCATCTTCCCCCCAACCTTTCTTGCTCTTCTGAAAGCAAGAGAATCATGTTTACAAAGATATGAACAAATTAAATGACAAAACTTGTCCAAGTATCTGACTTAGGACAAGAAAAGCACAGAAAATGAAGTCAGTTGTATGTTTCAGTATATTAAAATCAACTTGAATTCAGTATATAAAAATCAAATAAATGAATAAATTCTGCTGCTCCCTGACAAAGGGTGTAATGTAGCCAAGTGACACCTACAGTGTTCTTGAGGAGTGGGAAACCCTCCCGAATACTGTGGGACATGGTGACAGAAACATCAGGGATATCAGAAAAAAACCACTGCTCTGCCATGTCCCTCCTGTAAGAATCTTCTATATGCAGAAGAGTAAGTCTGGATCCGCCCCATAACATGAAGCCAAAGATTTAATAAGAAAATAGTATGTGTGAGCATCAGTGAATATATTTCATACATATTATTACTTCCATTATAAAACTTTACTTACTGCTTCACTCAAGTAATATTCACTGCAACAAAAGGTTGATTCACCTAGTTAAAATAACAGTTCCTCTCATCAGTTCTCAATCTCATCTTTAAACTGGGGTCTTTTCCCTGCAGGGCCAGTGATATGCTTAGGACAGGAAGAAAACACACCACTTTGAAGACCACTATCCATGCAGTGTTCCTGCCACACCTGTAGAACAGGGCCAACCTCACATGAGGGTGGGACTGTGGCTGCTGAAGATTGCTTTGGAGGGGGTGTGGAGAGAAGAGCAGGTGCAGGGAAGCTGGTGCTTCTCCTTTATAGCAAGGCTCCATACCTCCTGGAGAGGAGGAAAACAAGACTGCAGAGGTTACTAGAAGAAACAGCAACCTTGTGAAACACCTTCCAGGAAGTTATTATTCCTACCGCAGCCTAACAAGAAAAAAATGAAAGAAAATGTTGGCTACTGGGGTGGTTCTGTACTTTCCAGCAGCTAAAACCGAAGTGGGAATGGAGCTACAGACCCGCGTGACTGGATGGGAGGGGATGGTCCTGCAGCAGTCCAACTGGAGTCTGGCAGGCTGCCAAACTCCCTGAGACTCCTCCTTCACGAAAACCAGAACGTTCACATAGAAACTTCTTCTTTTCCGAATAATACCACTTCCTTATTGGATCACTCGCTTCAGCCCACCTCAGTGGGCTGGTACTGAGATGAAGACTATGGATAGTAGGTAATCTTGGCACTGGGACAAAAAGGGTGTGTGGATGTAGTCTAGTTTAGATTGTCAGGCATGATTATTAATCAGCTATTGAAAAACAGGATAGCAGAAATGAAAATGTTAGGCTCAAGTTAGTATTCTTAAAAAATAATGGCAAAGTGTACTTGTACCTCATCGGCACTGTCTCCCTGAGGTGTAGTTTCATCTCCAGGCTTGGGGGAACCTAAGTCAAAGCTCTTCCTTCCTTCACGTACTTTCTTTTGTTTTTTGATGTTGCTGTCAGCCTTCCCACTGTTCAGTCGGCGTACAGGGCTTGTTAGCCATTTTTTCAGGGTGTTGGTTGAACGCTTTGGACCAGGGGAGCTCTGGATGGAATTAAGGGACGAGTGAGGCTGTAAATTGGCCACAGAATCAGATTTTGCTCCATTTTCATTGGAGGAGGTGGAATAGGTATCTGCCAGAACAAGAGAATAAGGATGCTAAGCAACAATCTGTCTTTAGCTTGATAATTCTTTCTGAAAATAGTGCCTGCAATTTGTTGACAAGGGTTAAAATTAGAAGAGTACATGCTACACCAGATCTGCATTCAATGTACTCAGTTCATTTCCCATTTTTATAGATGATTCCCCCCCCCATGCTTTTCTGTTTTCTACTCATAGAATACTCTTAAATCTTTTTTATTGTCTGATATACTTGGCATCAATACATTCAGAAAATAAGTTTTCAGTGGGGGAACTATGGAGACTTCCTACATTGATGTAAGTACTTTTCCTGCTGAAAGAAGAGCTTGTGTCTACTTGTGTCTTTGCTATAGGAAGTTTGGTTTTTCTGCAAAGACCACAGAAGTCACCTAGAGCTGATCTCTCTGTAACAGTAACTGATATTATTTTCCTACCACTGTTATTTTCATCCTGTTTATGCACACAAAGCAGCATTAAACTAGCAAAAGATAAGCAACAGCTGAAAATGGTTTCACTACATTATCTTCTGTATTGATAGGCATCAAAACTTTTTCCATTTACAAAATCCACATGATATAGGAGCAGGGGGTAGAAACAGAAGAACTCAAATGATCAGAGTCAACAAATTCTAAGATGGCTTAATTATCACTTTGAAGATAATTTTATCAACTTTATTCTTTCCTCTCCTCCAATTATACAGAAAACCCTTTAGTCCGTTGTATTCTCACCAGGATCACTCCCTGGAAGAAGTGTTATATTTTGGAAAAGTCTCAACTATCCTTTGCCATGCCACTTGGATCAGCTCGTTAAAACTAGCCGTTACTGAATTAGTTTATTAAAACACCAAAATAAATGCCAGCATCTGAATGCCTGGCAAGCTGCTGAATTGGCATCTTTATACAAGAGTGCTTTGTTCATCAGTATAGGAGGCCTACTGTAAATCAAGCTAGACTTGCAAGTTGGAGAAAAGTTTTTATTTGTCTCAATCTCCAGTTCTAGCAAGGAAAAACTAGGATCTCATCACTCTATGCAGTATAATTTCATGACCTTATGTTTCTGAACAAAATTATTGCCCACTACAGTTCCACAGCAAGCTATGCATTTAGCTACATATTATTGGATGGACAATGTAGTTATCAAATTATCAGCTAGGCCTTCTTAAAATATAATTG